>NW_022437028.1:6519499-6528732 GCF_009761245.1 Sapajus apella
AAAAAAAAAAAAAAAAAAAAAAAAAGACCCAATGAGTGACTTGAACATAATCATTGTAGGGAGTAAAACCCTCATGTTAAAAAACAAAAAAAACAAAAAACATTTATTTGGTTAGAAATTAGGTTTCCAGAGAAGTTACAAAAATAGTTGTTTCCGTATATCCCTCACCTGGCTGCTTCTGACGTCAACATCTTTCATAACCACGGTGCAGTTGTCATAACCAGAAAATTACCAGTGCTACAATACTCTTAAGGTTTTTTTCTTGATTTTTCACTACATTCCCCCCACTGTCCTCTGTCTGTCTCAGAACCCAATCCTGGGTCCCCCTTTGCTTCCAGTTCCCATCCTCCCCATCCTTCTCTGGGCTGGAACAGTTTGTCAGTTTCTCTTTATCTTTCATAACCTCCTTACTTTCAAAGAGGTGCTTTGTTGAATATCCCTTAATTTGAGTTTGTCTTACATTTTCCCATGTTTGGACAAAAGATAATGCCCTTTATTATTTATTTCTTTTTTGACAGAGTCTCCAGCCCAGGCTTGAGTACAGTGGCGAGATCATAGCTCACTGCAGCCTTGAACTCCCAGGCTCAAGTGATCCTCCTGCCTCAGCCTGCCTCCCAAGTAGCTGGGACAACAAGGTGCATGCCACGACACCTGGCTAGTTATTTTTTAGAGATGGGGTCTTGATTGTTGTCCAGGATAGATAATTCATTTTTGACATTAAATCCCCCCAAAATGGTGTTGCATTCCTCCCAGAGCATCTTATCATGGGTTTGTGATACCGACTTGTCTGTTACTGGTGATAATGGTCATGATCATTTGTTAAAGTGGTTTCTGCCATGTTTCTCTGCATAGGTGCTATGAGAGCCTGTGTGTGTGTGTGTGTGTGTGTGTGTGTGAGAGAGAGAGAGAGAGAGAGAGAGAGAGATGGAGTCTCGCTCTATTGCCCAGGCTGGAGTACAGTGGTGTGATCTTGGCTCACTGCAGCCCTCGCCTCCCAGGTTCAAGTGATTCTCCTGCCTCAGCCTCCTGAGTAGCTGGGACTACCGTAGTGTGCCACCACACCTGGCTAATTTTTTGTATTTTTAGTAGAGACGGGGTTTCACTAGGTTAGCCAGGATAGTTTCGATCTTCTGACCTCATGATCCGCCCTCCTCGGCCTCCCAAAGTGTTGGGATTACAGGCGTGAGCCAACGTGCCCAGCCTGAGAGCTTGCAGTTTGATGACAGTAGTGAGTGCAAAATGTCTTTTTCTCTTTTTATTTTCTTTCTTCACAACAGGTATGAAATGATTGTTTTCAGAGTCTTCCTTTTTTTTTTTTTTTTTTTTTTTTGAGACAGGGTCTCACTATGTTGCTCAGGCTGCAGTGCAGTGATATGATCATGGGTCACTGCAGCCTTGACCTGCTAGGCTCAAGCCATCCTTCTGCCTCAGCCTCCCAAATATAGGTGCACATCATCACACGTGGCTCATTTTAAAAATTTTTTGTGGAAATGGAGTCTCACTACGTTGCCCAGGCTGGTCTCAAACTTCTGGCTTCACGTGATCCTCCCACCTCATCCTCCCAAAGTGCTGGGAGTACAGGTATGAGCCACCACACCCCTTCTGAGTCTGAATTGCCCAGGAAAACAAAACCAAAGGCCTCCACAGAGAGGCAGCCAAGGAACATGAAAGCGTGAAGGTGCCCCAGTAGCCCCCCTCGGCCGTGATGCAGTGTTTCTCTTGCTCTCATTTCTGATAAGTCAGCTCTGCTCCGTTTTCTCCCCCAGTGCCTCCTTCCCCAGCGGTTCCTCGAGCAGCCCGGGGAGTGTCCCTGCCACCGTGCCCGTGCAGATGCCAAAGCCCAGCAGAGTCCAGCAGGCGCTCGCAGGTAGGTGCCTGCTCTCGGGCTGCACAGCAGTCTGTGCCCCGAGGGACCCAGTTGGGAGGAAATTGTGGTGCAGGGCCTTGTCACCCTCTGGATCCTCAGGGAGAGCCAAAGGGGCTCCTTAGGGGAGCAGTCCCTCTTTCTGGTATTGGTGTCACCCCAGAGTGAGCCCAGGTCCCTCCTTTGGCTCTCTGGGGATGTGGGATCTGATGACCATGGGTGCCCAGGTGCAGACCTTTTCACAACCTTTAAAATTTTTGCATGGAATTGCATTCCATTTATTTATGAGACAGAGTCTCACTCTGTTGCCCAGGCTGGAGTGCAATGGCGTGATCTCGGCTTACCACAACCTCCGCCTCCTGGATTCAAGCGATTCTTCTGCCTCAACCCCCCGAGTAGCTGGGATTACAGGTGCCCAACACCATGCCCAGCTAATTTTTTGTATTTTTAGTACAGATGAGGTTTCACTATGTTGGCCAGGCTGTTCTCAAACTCCTGATCTTGTGATCTCAAACTCCTGATCTCATGATCTGCCCTCCTTGGCCTCCCAAAATGCTGCAATTACAGGGGTGAGCCACCTCACCCAGCCTGAATTGCACTATGTGTGTGTATACGCACACACACACACACACACACACACACACATTTTTTTTTTGATACAGAGTCTCTGTCTGTTGTCAGGCGCCAGGCTGGAGTGCAGTGGCTCCATCTCAGCTCACTGCAACCTCTGCCTCCCCAGTTCTGGCAATTCTCCTGCCTTAGCCTCCCGAGGAGCTGGGACTACAGGCACGTGCCACCACACCCAGCTAATTTTTGTATTTTTTAGTAGAGATGGGATTTCAACATGTTGGCCAGGATGGTCTCGGTCTCTTGACCTTGTGATCCACCCGCCTTGGCCTCCCAGAGTGCTGGGATTACAGGCGTGAGCCACCTCACCCAGCCTACATTGTATTTAAAGAGTCACTTTTCTGTCCTGAAATGCTTGAGACATTTCATTCATAGACCTACTTCTGCTGTAGTTACTCTTATCTTGAATAAGAAGCACCTTTTGGGTCCAACCAGATATTTGCTATACTAACCATACCTCTTACATCTTGGAACTCTTGGGTTTTAATTTGTTTCGTTTCATTTTTTGAGACAGGGTCTCCCTCTGTTGCCCAGGCTGGAGTGCAGTGGCACTAACTTAGCTCACTAAAGTCTTGAACTCCTGGACTCAAGCAGTCCTCCCACCTTAAAGATCCTTAAAAATACCTGCAGCTGGCCCCCATGCCCATTCTATTTTAGCAGCCTGGCTATGAGGGTTTTTAGAAGCTCCACAGGTGGCAGGGTTTTTTTTTTTTTCTTTTATCTTTTTTTCTTTTTTTTTTTTTTTTTGAGACAGCATCCTGCTGTGTCACCCAGACTGGAGTGCAGTGTCAGAACCTCAGCTCACTGCAACCTCTGCCTCCCAGGTTCAACCAATTCTCCCACCTCAGCCTCCTGAGTAACTGGGATTACAGGTGCACACCACCACACCTGGCTAAGTTTTGTATTTTTCGTAGAGATGGGGTTTCCACATGTTGGCCAGGCTGGTCTCAGACTCCTGACATCAAGTGATCCGCCCACCTCAGCCTCCCAAAGTGCTGGGATTAACAGGCATGAGCCACTGTGCCTGGCCATTTTTTTTTTTCTTGTTTGAAGAGACAAGATCTTGCTCTGTCCCCCAGGCTGGAATGCAGTGGTGCAGTGATAGCTCACTGTTGCCTCCAACCCCTGGGCCGAAACGATCCTCCTGCCTCAGCCTGCGAGTAGCTCAGATTACAGGCACACACCATCATGCCCTGCTAGTTTTTAATTTTTTGTAGAGACGGGATCTCACTATGCTGCCCAGGCTGGTCTTGAGCTCCACGCTCAGGTCGACTTTCTGCCTCAGCCTCCTAAAAGTGCTGGGATTCCAGGCATGAGCTGCCATACCCAGCTGGGGTTATTTTCTAACTTCTGGAAAGTGTGAGGTATGTAAGGAGGTAGATGGCACCGCTGGCGCTCATGGGGTGATATAGCAGAATTGGGTCATGAGTTGATGTTTTAGGTGAGTCACTGTCGTAGTGCAGGTTGGCTGAGAGAGGACAGGCCCGGAGACAGGGAGGCCGGTGCAGAGCCTGACCTCAGACCTGGGGGCGCCAGCCAAGGCCTGACCAGCTTCGAGGCAGTGGAATGGAGGGGAGGTTTAGCTTTAACCATGTGGAGGCAGGAGCCGTCTGGTGGAGGGAGGGTGTTGAAGGGGGATGGAGGTAGCCTGAGGCCTGCTGGGGCGCAGCCGGCCATGACTGAGGAGGAGCCTGGGGCTTGGCGTGTGTGTGAATTCATTTCATCCTTAAATCGCTGAGGTGGGGGCTTTTGTTTCCACTTCCATTTGAGGAAACTGAGGCTCGAAGAATTTAAAAATTCTCTGCCAGCCCTTGGCAGAGCTGAGACACAGCCTGGGCCTTCTTGCCTATGACAGTTCTTTGCTGCTGAGTCTGGGGGAAGGTTTGGAGGGGGCGATGGCTGTGGAGGGGCCAGTGGAGCTGTTCTGGAGCAGTGGGAGTTTGGCCGTGGACCTCAGAAGAGCGGTCTGGAGTGGAATGGGGTGCCCTTGGCCCCACATGGGAGTGTGTGCACTGCAGAGACCGCAGACCGCAGACAGGACTCTGGGAAGAGCAGCCTGAAGAGAAAATGGAAGGAGCAGCCAGAGAGGTGGGGGCAGGAGGAAGGGGAGCTGGAGTGGTGAGGGGAGACAGAATGAGCTGGACACACTGGCCAGGAAGTTCCCGCCCCACTGAAGGCACCGTGTGGCGCTGTAGGGAAGTCACACTGTACCGCGTGTGCACGTGCTTGTGTGCGGCCGTGGTGGCGTTTGAGACAGGTTGTGGGTAAACAGACGGGGCCCCCACATGGTTCCTCACAGCCCAGCTCCTTCCAGCTCTGGGGCTCTCTCGAGCCTTCGTGGCCAGACCTGACAGTGAGTGACCTCTGAGGCCATGAAACTGATGTCACCGGGGCGCCTCTAGTGACACAGAGTGCCCTGGGTGTGGGGTTTGCACCTGCCCCTTCCCCTGCTCCTGAGGCTGAAGGTCCTATCCAGGCTGTGTCCCGAATTGTCCTTCCTGTTCTCCGTCCCCGTGGCTCTCAGAGCAATCCTGGAGCAAAGCAGTCCATTTTACTGGTAGGGAAACAGAGCCCACAAATTCAGAGACCTGGTCCAGGCTAGGAAATAGGAGAGGGTGGAGGCTGTGTGGACTGCTGCCTCCCCCAGTTCAAGGCTCAGTGTTGGTACCTGGTGGGGGAGCGTTGTCTAGGGGACCAGGCAATGAGAGGCACCTGGCCAGCCCCCTGCCCCCACCGGAGCCAGGCTGGAGAGCAGGGTGTCCTGTCACACTGGTGTGCTTGTGGGTTGAGGAATTACACCATACCCGGCTGCAGCGAGACGAGCCTTTGCACTCAGGGTTTCGCAGGGAGGTTTACTTACAACCAGGAGGTCATGCTGTGGAAGGACGGTGCTGGAGGCACTGCTTCCAGGTGACAGTGCCTCCAGGTGACAGGTCCCCCGGCTGTGGCATAGCCCTGCCCCTCCTTTATCGGGTTCAGGCAGGGGCTGTGAGGCTGGGGCCAGGATCCCCATCCCCCACCTGGTCACAGCAGCGGTCCGTCCACAGCTCACACTGCTGCCCCGAGCAGGGGTGGGTGTCAGCAGCCTGCCCAGGAATGCGCAGCTGGTGAGGGCTGGCGCTGGGCTCAAACCCAGGCTGGGGAGATCAGAGTGCACAGAGGAGAGGCTTGGATCTGAGCCCTGGCCCTTGGTATTAGAAGGAAGGGTGTCTGCAAATTGGAAGTGAGGGTGTGTGCGTGGGGGCTTCAATCTTCGGGGCCCTGACAGCGGGAATCCTCCCAGACAGGTGGAGAAAAAGACTGGCCCTCTGAGTTATTCAGGTGATTTGGGGGCTGTCCCGAACCTCCTTCTCTCCGGGCTTCTGGGTTGAAACATGTGTTTGTCCCTTGAATTCAGGGGAGTGGGTCCTGTGTTGAAAAGGACACTCGTATCGCTCATGCGGCCTCCTGGAGGCTGATGGTGGCCCAGGGATGTCCCCTCCTCAGCAAACAGAGGGCTGTGGACTCCCAGGGACCAAGCGCTGCCCCGAGCACTGGAGATGCAGGCTTGGCCGGGTCCCCACCTCATGGAGCTCGTGTTGGGGGAAGACCATCTATAGAAACAGAGAGTGAAAAACAGGAGTCCAGCAGGGCAGGGGTGGGAGACTTGGAGGGACAGTCTCTAACAGGGACACCCTGTTAGGCGGTGTTCCAGGAAGGCCAGCCTACCGAGCCAGAGCTGCCAGAGAGCCCTGGGTGGGAAGACGCGTTCTGGTCTCTGATCCTCCCAGAGGCACTGGGTTCTCTTGAGGAAAACTGTGCCTGTCCCTGTCCTTTCCCATCTCTCTGCCGCTCGTGCCCACTTGTCCTCTCCACCCGACATTTAGTTCCCACAGGAGCCACATTTGAGCCTGGGAACCACCTCGGGATGTTGGGCGCATCACCCTCCCAGCCTCAAACCTCTGTCTTCTGATGCGTGCTTTAGTGTCTCTTGCTGAGCGGCCACTGCAGCTCACCCTGCCTGCCTTGGCTATGCTGCCCAGGCTGGTGACTGGCCTCCGCTTCTGTCCCTAGCCAGGCACATGTGCCAGGTTGAGAAGCTTTGTTCTTCTAGTGGGGAGCAAAGCAGCCCCTCACCCCTGAGTTCACGCTGTCTGTTCCTGGATGGGGAGTGGGGTCCAGGAGGTCTGGGGTTGCTACCAACTCCCGCGGGCACCCAGCTGTGCCCAGCCCCTCAGCCAGGTTCTGCAGGCCCGGGAAGCCACCCTTAAGGGATGGCTGAGAAGCTCTGGGCTTCCCCTTTCTCCAGCGAGGAGGTGCTTCTAAGCCTGACTCATGACAGGGAGGACTTCGGAGATGGCACTGGGGAGAATGAGATAGGCCGAGGGTGTGGCAGGAACGGGGTCATCCAGCAGGAGGACACGCTGTGTCCCCGTAAGCACTGGGTCATCAGGGAGTACAAAGGAGGCCGTGTTGAAGGAGAGTCCCCCAGGACCAGTGTGGGCCCCCTGCAGGCATCGGGCAGTGGTGAGCACTGGAAAGAGTGGCCGGTTGGTCTCAGCATAGCTGCCAGCTGCAGGCCCACCCTTGACCAAGGGTGCCAGAGCGACAGCCCAGGGCTTTGCTGCAGCCCAGCCCTCACAGGATGGGGACTCCGCAGTGTGGGAGCAGGCCCAGGGGCCACATTCCTGCCTGCACACGCCAGTACTGTCACTGAAGGCTGTGGCACCTAGATCAGCCAGAAGGGGCATGGAGGCTGGAGACCTGGTGACCCAGAGCCAGGAGGGCTGGGGGCTCCTGGGGAAGCTGAGACCTTGGAGCAAGTCCCTCCCAGGAGACCCCATTCCCTGGGTGGCTTCCTAGAGTGGCGTCCTCCACCCTCCGCTCTCGTGAAGTCACTGGCCCTGCCCACAGTTGGAGGGCATAGGCTGGTCTGTTGCTTTATAGAAACCTGTGAGCCCTGGGGCTGGGGCTGCCATGAGCCAGGCTGCCCCACCCCTCTGATTCCTGGCGTGGGTAGTCCTGGCGGCCCCCAGAGGCCACATTCCCCAGGGAGACGTGTGAGTCCCCATGGCCGTTGATGGTGTCACGTCCTTGGCCTGAGCAGAGTTTGTTGGCGTCACATGCCGAATGAGTCTTCTAATGTCTCTCCCTCTCTGCGTGTCTGATCTCGCACCCGTGCAGGCATGACGAGTGTTCTGATGTCAGCCATTGGACTCCCTGTGTGTCTTAGCCGCGCACCCCAGCCCGCCAGCCCTCGCGCCTCCCGTCTGGCCTCTAAAAGTCACAGCTCAGTTAAGAGATTGAGGAAAATGTCCGTGAAAGGTAGTTCCTGTTCGCAAATGCTCGCTGGCCTTTGCTGAGCCTCCTCCCAGCCTTGCTGCCTCTGACTCTCCTGCACAGACGCTCTTCTTTCTTTCTGCTTCCTGTTCCCTGGGGGGATGGGCTCAGTGGCCCTCTCCCTGCCCCCACTCGGCAGCAGAGGCGGCCCCTGGGAGCTGACTTTCCACCACAGCCCCAGAGTTCAGCTCCTCTCCTCCAGTTACAACTGGCACAAGAGGGGCTTGTTGTTGAGGATTTTGTGATTTTTGCAAGCACTAAGGTGTGGCTGAGAAGCAGGGCTTGGCTCAGGGTGTGGGGACAACCGTCCCTTCCACCAGGGACAGTGTGTGTCTCAGGAAAGGCCCCCAGACAGTGGCCAGGTCTGCTGCCTTGACTGCCAGCCCCACGTGGCTGACACATGACTGCTTGAGAAGGGCCCTCGGTGACCTCTGCCCTGCCGGCTGCATGGCCAGGGAGGAGGGGCTTTAGGACTATAGCAGGTTCGGGACATTAGAGCAAGAGCAGCTCGGAGCAGCCTTCGTGGCAAGTTCTGAACCTTTCTCAAGCGGTGCTGGCCCTGCCTCCACCCCTGGGCCATGGAAGTGTGGACTACGGCCAGCCCAGATGCTCTTGAGTCGGCGTGGTGGCAGGCAGGGATGGTGGCCATGGCCCTGCCGGCCCCCAGTGGCTGTGTGATCTCAGCAGGTCCTCCTGGAGCCTCTGCTTAGCAGAGGGGCTTGGCGGGGACTCTTTAAGCGCCTGGCATGCAGCAAGGGTGGCTTCTGATCGTGTCTGACCTCCAGCCCACAAGCGAGGGGGTGAGCTCAGGGAGGGGTGGGCCTGGAGCTCTTGCCCCTAGCCCAGGGCTCTGCACACCCTGCCTTTCCCCTGCCCTGGAGGAGGAGCCAGACTGGTGGGCAGGCTGGGCTGGCAGCCTTCTGTGGCACTCGGGTTTACCTGGGAAGGACACGCTCTTGGCAGGTCACCTGGCTGGCCCCTTTTGAGACTCTTGGCTAATGGAAAGGTCCCTTCTGTTCTCAAAGGCTGCAAAGGCTGGGGTGGGTGGGTGGGGCAGGATGCTGTGCCCGGCCTCACCAGGGCTGGACAGAGGCGAGGCCCAGGCTCACTCGGAGATGGCTCTGGAGTCCACAGAGCCCCTCAGCCTGAGTGGAAGATTCCGGGCACACGGACAGCCACCCTGAGCTGGGGGCCATCAATCTAGTCTGGGTTCTCACCACAGTGACTGGAGTGTTAGTCTGGGCAGTCTGTATGGGTGGGTGTGGAGGTGTAGAAGGTGTGTGTGTGGAGGTGTGGGGTGGAGGTGTGAGGTGTGTGGGTGTGGGTAAGTGGAGGTGCGGGGTGTGGGTGTGTGGAGGTGTGAGGTGTGGGTGTGTAAGTGGAGGTATGAGGTGTGTGGGTGTGTAAGTGGGAGTGTGGGGTG
>NW_022437028.1:6528832-6551818 GCF_009761245.1 Sapajus apella
TGGGGTGTGTGTGGGGGGTATGTGGGTGTGTGTGGAGGTGTGAGGGGTGTGGGTGTGGGTGTGTGGGTGGAGGTGTGGGGTGCATGGGTGAGGGTGGTGTAGGGGTGTATGTGGGGTGTAGGGTATGTGGACTAGCAGTGGGGGTGGGCATGGTCTTGCCAGCAGCTTCCCTCCAGGTCACAGCAGCAAACGCCATCGTAGCAGTTCCTTACCTTGGTTAGATACTTGGCTTCCCCGTTTGAGATCAGGGAACAGAGGCCCAGAGGTGACATGATTGGGTCAGAGCAAGCAAACCAGAATCAGACAATCCGTGCTGACTCCAGCCTCTGCCCCACCAGGCCACCTCCCTGCCAAATTCTCCCCTCTGGCCCTTTCTGGTCTAGGGGGAGTTGGGCTGGTGCAGATATGAGCCCTCAGGCTTAGGAGTTTCTGCAGCCCCTGCTGATGGCCATGAGTTTGGGTTCAGACCAGAGCCCCTTCTTTCCTGTAGTCTGGGACCACCAGCAGCCCCACCATGACCTTGGGGTGGAGCCCCTGCCAGGAGCGCATCCATGGGTGGCACTGGACTCTCTGTGCCTCTTTCGCTCCCACACAGGCTTGGCTGCTGTCCTCGGTTGTTCTGCTACTCCCACCACCTAGACAGCCCCGGGCCGTGCAAATCCTCACCAGCTCAGGGAGCTTGTCTGTAGGAGGGGACTTACTGGATGCAGGGTGTGGTGTTTATGGAGATGCAGCCCTTCTCCCTCCAGTTTCATGCACGTGTGCACAGATGGCGAATGAGGCTGTCAGGATGAGTTCCTGCCAGGTCTCGGCGGTTTCCCAGAGTTGCTGGGCTTAGGGGCCAGTCGGCGGGTGACCTACCCTCCCAGTCAGAGGCAGGCGTTTCCCGTGACAGTGTCGGGGTGGCAGTAGGCGTGCGTGCAGGTGCCCATATGCACTTGACCCCAAACTCCCTTTTCCCTGCGATGTTCATGCGAGAGTAATGCAAATTGAATCGGATCGTGCGGCCACAACGCCCTCTGGAGTAGTTTGTGCTCAAAGCTGCTGTCTGACTCTTTCGGGCAGTCTCGGAAGTGCCTGGGTTTCCTCACTGAATGTGCGTGGGGACGCAGCTCCCAGGAGACTGTGCTGCTGTTTCTTCTCCTCTTCTGCGTCCTCCAGGGCCCCTGGGGCTGAGCCAGGTCTCCAGGTGGGCTGGGGAAGGCTTTGCCGGGCGAAGCTCAGGGCTCTGTCTGGCGCTGAGCTCTCCTGTCCCGCACGCTGGCCTCCCTGTCTCGGCCCCTGTTGCGTTTCCTCCTGGCCGCTTGGACCTCTCCCTTGACTTCTCGCCCTCTGGCTTCCTCTCCAGCCTGTGCTCCTTGGGACACTGCTAATGTTCTTCTCTCTTCTAGGAGGCACCCCGAAGCCAGAGCCAGAGCAGGTCCTAAAAAACTACACGGAAGAGCTGAAAGTGCCCCCTGATGAGGTTTGTGTCTTGGTAGCTGGGCTGCCTTTGTTTCTGTTTGGAAACAACTCCACATGGAAAGGACACCCGCCCCTTCTTGCTCGAAGGGCGCTTCCCAGGGGCCTCTGGGTGCCAGGGCCTTGCTCCAGGTGCTTTGGTTTCATCTCCCGGCCTCCCTAGCCCTACATCAGTATGGTGAGCTTTGCACTTAAGGAGCTGAAAGCCCCTCCTCTCCCAGCCCTAGCTTCTCTGTAGCCTGGTGGCCGTCCTGGGAGCAGGAATCCTGGAGACAGGATGGTCCAGCCTGTCCCATTCTTTGCTGTATGGACACTGGTGTAGAAGTGAGGTGGCCTCGTCCAGGTGGCTGTCCTCCCCCTCTGGCTGTTGGGAGAGCTGGTCAAGGTTCCTGTTTGTTTGTTTGTTTTTGAGTCGGAGTTTTGCTCTTGTTGCCCAAGCTGGAGTGCAATGGTGCAATCTCAGCTCACCACAACCTCTGCTTCCCAGGTTCAAGCAATTCTCCTGCCTCAGTCTCCTGAGTAGCTGGGATTACAGGTGAGCAGCACCACTCCTGGCTAATTTTGTAATTTTTTTTTTTTTTTTAGCAGAGACGGGGCTTCTCCATGTGGGTCAGGCTAGTCTCAAACTGCCAACCTCAGGTGATCCACCGGCCTCAGCTTCCCAAAGTGCTGAGATTACAGGCGTGAGCTACCGCACCCAGCCTGTTTTTTAATTCTAAAAGCAGAGGTGCGCACCGTCACCCAGGCTCAGTGCAGTGATGTGATCACAGCTCTCTGCATCCCGGCCCTCCTGGCCTCCTGTAATGAATGGGGCTAGTCAGACTCCTGTTACAATTCCATAGAACTTGAACTTCTCTGCTGAGCCATGTTTTGGGGGCTGCAGCACCACTTTCCCCCGATTTCATTGGGGAGCCCTGGAGATAGGGAGTGGGGTGGGTAAAAGGCCAGGAGTACCAGCACCCAGGGACTCTCCACTGTGTCCTCCAGTCAGTTGAGGCTGTGAGAAAACTCTGCTGAGTAAGGGTTCGGACAGGAGCCTGAACGTCCTTGTGTGTCACACCCCTTCCACCAGCCCTGGCCGCACTCCCTCCTGCCCAGCCCTCAGCTCTGTCTCCGCCCTGGTGCCCATCCGGCGTGACTGGGCTGTTTTGCCCAAGCTGCCATCTGCACAGCCAGCATGCAGCTTGGATCGTGGGAGCACTCCCTGCCTGGAACCTTCAGTGGGGCCCCCCCACTCACACACAGCCACAGCCCCTGTGCATGGCATCCAGAACCCTGAGGGCCCTCTTCTCCCTGTTCCTGTCTCATCTCCTGCCCCCGTCCACCCCCTGCCCACTTTAGTGGCCATGTGCTGGGGCCTCGTTCAGAACATCCTCCTTCCCCTCCCTGGGTGCCCGCTCTGTGCTTGTCCGTTTGGAAATTCCTGCCTCCCTTCTAAGATCCCACTCCAAGGGCCTCCCCCAGGAGCCGGCCCTGTCCGTCCCACCCATTTGGCGGCTCCCGATGTCATCTTGGGCCTGTGCTGCTGGTAAGCCCTTCAGGGACACAGGTCCCGGTGACTCACCTGTGTTCCCAGCCTGTGGAAGGGACGGTTTTTCTCTGAGATGGACTCAGTCTGTTGCCTAGGCTGGAGTGCAGTGGCACAATCCCAGCTCACTGCAACCTCCACTTCCAGAGTTCAAATGATTCTCCTGCCTCAGCCTCCCAAGTAGCTGAGATTACAGGCACGTGCCACCACGCCCGGCTAATTTTTGTATTTTTAATAGAGATGGGGTCTTCCCATGTTGGCCAGGCTGGCCTCAAATTCCTGACCTCAAGTGACTGGCCTCCCAGAGTGCTGGGATTACAGGCCTGAGCCACCACACCTGGCCTTGGAATTGACCGCATTTCCAGCGTTTCAGCACACGAAAGCGCCTTTTTCCAAGGCTGGCCCGCATGAGCCCAGCCCACTGGGCATTTCCTGTGCTTGGTCTCCTCCAGGACTGCATCATCTGCATGGAGAAGCTGTCCACAGCATCTGGGTACAGCGACATGACTGACAGCAAGGCCATCGGGCCCGTGGCTGTGGGCCGCCTCACCAAGTGCAGCCATGCCTTCCACCTGCTATGCCTGCTGGCCATGTACTGCAATGGCAACAAGGTACCCACACTGGCCCGGGGTGGAGGCAGGTGGCCCGCGCCCCCACAGCCCTGAGCTATCCTCTGCAGTGGTGGGAGGGTTCTCTGCAAAAGATGGTGCTGGGTGTGGGGCCAGCTTGAAGACCTTTCTAAAGGCCTGGCTGGCTCTCCTAGGCTGGCCCCATGCTTAGAAAGGGGACCAGTGGGGCTGGGGCCCTCCAGCCAGGCCTGAGGAGATTCTGGGCTTCTCTGAGCCTCAGAGCACCGCCTTCCCCTTGGCCCACTTGTAAGCGCTACACACATGGTCTCCCTTCTTCCTTATAGCGTCCCTATGCAGTCAGCACAGTGCCGATGAGGGAGAGGCTCAGAGCAGGAGCTGTGACCAGTGTCACCTCGCTGGGAGGCGGGGGCCAGACCTTGAGGCAGGGCCGACTGGGCCCCGTGGCAGCCTACCCATGAAGAGCCTCGCTCAGGCTAACCCCTAGCCGCTCTCCCTCCAGCAGCCCTCAGGCAGGATGGGCAGAGTTGGGAGGCTGAGAGAACTGAGTCCTATGGCTCATGGATCCTGGCTCAGCCTCCCCTAGTGTGGGCTGTCCTGTGCAGCCAAGTCCGGCTCCGCAGATCGGGTGCTGCAGGGCTTCTGTGCCACCTCCAATCCGCTTCAAACGCGAGTCACCAGAGGAGACTTCCGCTCAGGACCGAGTTTCCCACTCGCCACCTGTCTTCTGAGAGCACACCCTTTTAGCGAAAACGGCATAATGAGTTGCTGGTGTAAAACAAAGCTTTCCAGGGAAGCTGCTGGAAACCAGTTTCTGGGCGGAGAAGCTGCCAGGAACTCCTTGGGATGGCGGCTGGCCCGTTCCCGGGGCCCTTTACCGTCTGACGGTGGAGGTGAGAGTCAGGCCGCCAGCTCAGTGGGCCGTGTCTGCCTCTCTCAGGATGGAAGTCTGCAGTGTCCCTCCTGCAAAACCATCTACGGAGAGAAAACGGGGACCCAGCCCCAGGGAAAGATGGAGGTATTACGGTTCCAGATGTCGCTCCCTGGCCACGAGGACTGCGGGACCATCCTCATCGTTTACAACATTCCGCACGGCATCCAGGTGAGGGGCCTTCCCAGAGTCCCCACTCCGGCCACTCCTCTTTCTCCCTGCCCGCCTCCCAGATGTCTGCCCCTGGATCAGGCCTGAGGAGGCCCATGTAGCCAAGCTCAGGCCCCCAGGTCCCCCAAGGCCAGGTCCGTGGAGGGCCAGAAATGGGGAAGCAGTGCCAGGGCCAAGGGCAAACTCTTAGGGCTGCAGCAGCAGAGAGCTGGCCTGACCCTCCACTCTTCCCGGGAAGGGAGGCCTTCCTAGAGGAGTAGACATCTTAGCTGGACTTGTCCTGGTCAGAAGAGCAAGCGGTTCAGTGGGAGGAACCCTGTTGAGGGGCTGGAGAAGTGGGGGGCACACAGCAGGGTGTGCATGGAGGAACCTTGGATTGGAAGTGGCAGGGTCAGGTGTGGGAGTGGCAGGAGCCTGGGCACAAGGCCCCACGGTTCCAGAGGAGACCCAGATGGGACCCTGGCCCTTTTGGTCTCCCATCTTGGGCCAAGGTGGATTGCGGAGCCTGGGGCAGGGTGGGAAGTTACAGGGGCAGCAGCCAGCAGGCACTGGGTCCCGGCCAAGGTCCACCTGTGGTGGGTAGAGGGGTCTTTTTGTCTTGTTGAACCACAAGACTTTTCCCTACTTTCCCTCCACTGCTCCACAGCTCAGAGGGAAATTCAGGAACATTCAGGGTTGCCACTTGGCAGGGGAGGAACTGGAGCTGTACAGGGTCCTGTCCCTCTGCAGGCCCCAGAGCACCCCATCCTGGTGCCTGTCCCTGTGCGGGCCCCTGGAGCACCCCATCCTGGTGTCTGTTCCTCCTTCAGGGCCCCGAGCACCCCAATCCCGGAAAGCCGTTCACTGCCAGAGGGTTTCCCCGCCAGTGCTACCTTCCAGACAACGCCCAGGGCCGCAAGGTAAGCGCCACCACATGCCCCAGGGATGGACCGGGCCCTGACCAGGCAGTGGGACGCCAGGCACCACACCTAGCTCTGCCTCTGCAGTGGAGGACAAAGGACAGAGGCCGAGGCCGGGCCAGGTATCTGCTGTTCCTTTCTGGCGACCGCTGTAGGTACAGGGAAGACAGCCGGGACCTCACAGAGCCTCGAGGGAGGAGAGGCCGTCGCCTTCCAGCACCCTGCTAGGTGGGGTCAGAAGCTCCTCAGGAGTCAGAGTGTGACAGGGAGGGACCAGGGGCCATGTGAGACCAGGTGACCAAGGAAGGCCAGAGCTGTTGTGTCTGCACTGAGACCTGAATAGGACTTTCTGGCTGCAGAGAAGGCTGGAGATGAGCCTTCCAGGCAGGCAGAACAGCTGGCAAGGAGGGTGGGAGCCCGTGGTGAGGGTGCGAAGGCAGAGCTGCCTCCCAGCCAGCCCCAGGAGTGGAGCTGGTTCTGAGCGCCCAGCGAAGCCACGGGAGGTGGGGCTGCTGATGGAGCTTTGGAAAAGCTGGGATGGGCTTGAGGTGGTGGAGCTGGAGGCGGGGAGAGGGCAGGGAGGCCTGGATTCCACCAGACAGGGTGGGTGGGCGCTCATCCAGCACGGGCTCTGGAAGCAGGGAGGACTTGAGCATGGCGCCTGGGCATTGGGACCAAACAGATGACGGCAGTGCTGGGCACCGAAGCAGGGTGGGCAGGGTGGGCTGGAGTGCAGGCTCACATGGGATCCTCATGTGCTGTTCAGTGGGCAGCTTTGGGGTCCCCATGGATGGGGTGAGTGCCAGGGACTGGATGAGGTCACCGGGGAGGGGCTGGGAGGGAGGAACATGGTGCCAGCCTGTGCCTGCTCACGGAGCCCTTCTCCTTCTCACTCCCCATCCCCACCTTCCTCCTCTTCCTCCTCCCCCTCCTCCCCGGCAGGTCCTGGAGCTCTTGAAGGTGGCCTGGAAGAGGCGGCTCATCTTCACAGTGGGCACATCCAGCACCACGGGCGAGACGGACACGGTGGTGTGGAACGAGATCCACCACAAGACAGAGATGGACCGGAACGTGACGGGCCACGGCTACCCCGACCCCAACTACCTGCAAAACGTGCTGGCCGAGCTGGCCGCCCAGGGGGTGACTGAGGACTGCCTGGAGCAGCAGTGACCTCTGACCCCAGCACGCCCGCCTTGGGTGCCCACCCTGCTGCCCCATGGCTGGCTGGGTGGGCAGGCGGAAGTGCCTGGCCCAAGAGGCTGGGAGGTTTGTTGGAGGTGTGGGGTGCGCCCCACCTGAAGCCGGGGCTCCACCCTGCCTGCCTCTTCCTCCTCCTCCCCTCCGGGAATTGGGCAGCCCTGGGCAGTTGTACTCGTGGGGGCTTAAGATGCAGCTACCTCAGTGCACAGGGCCCATCTGTCCTCCGGGGGCTGCTTTGGGCCCGCGGTGCTCAGGGCCTGGCATGGGGCAAGTAGATACTTCCCCAGCCTGGGTGGGCGTGGGTTCTGAGTCAGCTTCTTTTACCTCAGTCTTGTTTGCAATAAATGCTTTATAGCCAAAGCTAGAAGGTCCTGGGGGGATGTGTGCGTGCGTGTGCATGCATGTGTGCAAGTGTGTGTGTGCCCACCCCGCCACACTTCCTGCATCGGAGCAGGAAGGCGGCCCAGGGGTTCATCAGCTCCCATCTGATAACTGAAGAACAGGCTACAGTGAGGCGTGGAGGAGCCCACGGTGCTGAGCTGTGCTGCTGCCACATGCCCACGCTGATCTCCCTGCCGTGTGCCGTCCGCCATCCCTGTGCCAACAGCTGTCACCCCAGAGCACCAGCTGTCACCTTTGTGTCCCTCGGGTTGTGGTTTACAAAAAGCCATTCACTTAGAGTGGGAGCTGCTGTCTCTGTTTTACTGATGCGGAAACAGGTTCAAAGGTGTAATGACTTGAACCAGGTGTGGTGATACATGCCTGTTATCCCAACTACTCAGGAGGTTGAGAGAGGAGGCTCACTTTAGGCCAGGAGTTTGAGACCAGCCTGAACAAAATTGCAAGACCTTATCTCTTAAAAAAAAAAAAAAAAAAAAAAAAAGACCAGGCAAGGTGGCCCATGCCTCTAATCCTAGTACTTTGGGAGGCCAAGGCAGGTGGATCGAGGTCAGGAATTCGAGACCATCCTGGCCAACATGGGCAACAGAGCAAGCCCCCATCTGTACCAAAGATTTAATGCTTGGCTAGGCAGGTGGAATGCAGGCCAGGGTTGATCTGACACCATTCTCAAAGTGCTAATTATTGGCCCTCTTGGAAGGAGGATCAGATGTCCCCAGTCAAGATCTTGCTGCCTGTCTAAGAGGAATAGTTTGGGCCTGGGACCAGAGGGATGGTAGGGCCACCTCATTCATGACTGTGGGAAGCAGAGGCACTGCGGCCTTGCTGAGCCCCTTTCTTGGTTAAAAAATGTATTTTATAGCATGTTGGTATAATTATGAATATATTAATGTATACTAGAGGATTTTTTCTTTTTTTTTTTTTTTCTGAGACAGTCTCGCCCTGTCACCAGGCTGGAGTGCAGTAGTGCGATCTCAGCTCACTGCAACCTCCACCTCCCTGGTTCAAGCAATTCTCCTGCCTCAGCCTCCCAAGTAGCTGGGATTACAGGCACACACCACCACGCCCAGCTAATTTTTGTGTATTTTAGTAGAGACAGGGTTTCACCATTTTGGCCAGGATGGTCTCAATCTCCTGACCTCATGATCTGCCTGCCTCGGCCTCCCAAAGTGCTGGGATTACAGTGTGAGCCACCACACCTGGCCCTGCTAGAGGATTTTCTTTCACCCGAAGGTTCATTTTTTTCCCTTCTGATTTTAAAAGAAATAAAAAATGTTTGTGTGCTCTTATAAATAGTCTGGGCCCAGGGCACTGTGCCTAATGGTAAGTTGGTCCAGGGGAAGAAAAAAAAAAAAGGCAGTGAGGCCTCCCTGGAAGACCCCAGCATAGCTAGACCCCAAAACTGTTTGGTTCCACATTTGATTTGTTGTTGTTTGTTTTTGAGATGACGTATCGCTCTGTCATCCAGGCTGGAGTATAGTGGCTCGATCTCGGCTCACTGCAACCTCTGCCTCCCAGGTTCAAGTAAGTGACCCTCCTGCCCCAGCCTCCCGAGTAGCTGGGACTACAGACACTCGCCACCACGCCCAGCTAATTTTTGTATTTTTAGTAGAAACAGGGTTTCACCATGTTAGGTAGTCTGGTCTTGAACTCCTAACCGCATGTGATCCTCCCACCTTGGCCTCCCAAAGTGCTGGGATTACAGGTGTGAGCCAATGTGCCCAGCCTGGTTCAATATTTGAGACTCTGTACTGAGACTCACACTGCCTGTGAGTGCAGGATTTGGGGTGGGCACCTGAGCCTTGAGTGTTCCTCCTCGAAAGGATTCTGAGGATGAAGATGGGAGAAAATCTTTTCAAATAGCATAGCTGATAAGGGTCTACTATCCAGAATATGTAAAGAAACCTTAGAACTCAACAACAGGCCAGGCATGGTGGCTCATGCCTATAATCCCAGCACTTTGTGAGGCTGAGGTGGGTGATCACCTGAGGTCAGGAGTTTGAGACCAGCCTGACCAACATGGCAAAACCCCTCTCTACTAAAAATACAAAAATTAGGCTGGGCATGGTGGCTCACGCCTGTAATCCTAGCACTTTGGGAGGCCGAGGTGGGCAGATAATGAGGTCAGGAGATTGACACCATCCTGGCTAACACGGTGAAACCCCATCTCTGCTAAAAATACAAAAAATTAGCTGGGCATGGTGGCATGCACCTGTAGTCCCAGCCACTCAGAAGGCTGAGGCAGGAGAACTGCTGGAACCCAGAAGGCAGGGGTTGCAGTGAGCTGAGATCACGCCACTGCACCCCAGCCTGGGTGACAGAGGGAGATTCCGTCTCTCAAAAAAAAAAAAAAAAAAAAGACTAGCTGGACGTGGCGATGGGCACCTATAATCCCAGCTACTCGGAGGCTGAGGCAGGAGAATTGCTGGACCCAGAAGGCAGGGGTTGCAGCGAACTGAGATCGTGCCACCACACTCTACCCTGGAGTTAGTCTCAAAACAACAAAAACCTCAACAAAACGACAACCCAATTTAAAAATGGGCAAAGAACTGGAACTGATGTCCCTCTAAAGAAGATAAATGACCAGTTAACACATGAAAAGGTGCTTGAGGGACCAGGCGAGGTGACTCACTCCTGTAATCCCAACACACTGGGAGGCCAAGGCAGGTAGGATCACCTGAGGTCAGGAGTTCAAGACCAGCATGGCCAACATGGTGAAGCCCCATCTCTACTAAAAATGCAAAAAATTAGCTGGCATGGTGGCATGCACCTGTAATCTCAGCTGCTTGGGAGGCTGAGGCATAGAGAATTGCTTCAATCCAAGAGTCAGGTTGTGCTGAGCTGAGGTGGCACCACTGCACTGGGCAAAAGGAGCAAAACTCCTCAAAAAAATGAAGACATGATTCATTAAGAAAATGCAAATCAGGCCGGGTGTGCTGGCTCACGCCTGTAATCCCAGCACTTTGGAGGCCAAGGTGGGCGGATCACCTGAGGTTGGGAGTTCAAGACCAGCCTGATAAGCATGGTGAAACCCCGTCTTTAAAAATAAATAAATAAAAATTTTTTAAAAAAGAAAATGCAAATCAAAATCACTACATATCTAATCCCACTGGATAACTAATCTCAGCCTCATCCTTTGGGAGTTAGAGGCAGGAGGATCTTGAAGCCAGGAGTTTGAGACCAGCCTGGGCAACACAGTGAGACTCTGTCTCTAAATCATAAAAACAAGCCAGGCATGAAGTGTACCTGTAGTCCAAACTACTTGGAAGGTTGAGGCAGGAGGATCGCTGGAGCCCAGGAGGTTGAGGCAGCAGTGAGCTATGATCACACCACTGCACTCCAGCCTGCACACAGGACAACAGAGTGACACCCTGTCTCAAAAATTAGACGACACAGTGGCTCATGCCTGTAATCCCAGCACTTTGGGAGGATGAGGCAGGCGGATCATGAGGTCAGGAGATCAAGACTATCCTGGCCAACATGGTAAAACCCCGTCTCTACTAAAATACAAAATATTAACCAGGAATGGTGGCTCGTGCCTGTAGTCCCAGCTACTCAGGAGGCTGAGGCAGGGAAATCACTTGAACCTGGGAGGCAGAGGTTGCAGTGAGCCCAGATCATGCCACAGCATTCCAGCCTGGTGACAGAACAAGACTCCATCTAAAAAAAAAAAACAAACGGGCCAGGCATGGTGGCTCACGCCTGTAATTCAAGCACTTTGGAGGCCAAGGCGGTTGAATCACCTGAGGTTGGGAGTTCAAGACCAGCCTGACCAACATGGTGAAACCCCGTCTTAAAAAAAAACAAAAAACAACCATGAGATCCACATTACACCCATTACGACGGCTGTACTAAAATAAAGCAACGTTGGAGAGGATGTGGAGAAATGGGACCTTCATCCACTGCTACTGGGAATGTAAAATGCAGCCACTTTGGCAAACAGACCTTCAAAAAGCAGCGATAGCATAGGACCACAGTTTTGCTCCTAGGTACATACTCGAGAATTGAAAGTGTGCCCACAGAAGCCTGCACACAGATGCTCCTGGCAGCAGCATTAGCCCCAAAGTGGAAAAAAACAAATGATGCAACCAATGATGAATCGTTCAGGGGGTGGAATATTACTCAGCCATGAAAAGGAAGGAAGCACTGAGGTGGAGGAGGAACCTTAAAAAGGTAAAAGAAGCCAGACACAAAGGGTCACATTGTGTGACTGCATCCTATGAAATGCCCATTATGGGCAAATCCATGGTAACAGGAAGTAGCTTAGTCTCTTAGACTGTTTAATGGGTGTAGTGTTTCATTTTGGGGAGATGAGAAGGTTCTGGAATTGGTGATGGTTGCACAACCTTGTCAGTATACTAAATGCCAGTGGGCACTGTGGCTCATGCCTGTAATCCCAGAACTTTGGGAGGCTAAAGCAGGAGGATCCCTTGAGCCAGGAGTTCAAGAGCAGTCTGGGCAACATAGTGAGACCCTGTCTCTACCAAAAATATGTTTGTTTTTTTTTTATTATTTTTTTGAGACAGAGTCTCAGTCTGTTTCCCAGGCTGGAGTACAGAGGCATGATTTCGGCTCTCTGCAAACTGCCTCCCTGGGTCAAGTGATTCTCCTGCCTCAGCCTCCTGAGTAGCTGGGATTACAGGCACCTGCCACTATGCCTGGCTAATTTTTGTATTTTTAGTAGAGGGGGTTTCACCATGTTGGCCAAGCTGGTCTTGAACTTGTGACCTCAAGTGACCTGCCCGCCTCAGCCTCCCAAAGTGCTGGGATTACATGCGTGAGCCACTGCACCCAGACTCAAAAAATATATTGAATTAGCCGGGCACGGTGGCTGATGTCTGTAATCCCAACACTTTAGGAGGCCAAGGTGGGAGGATTGGGTCATCCTCTCTGGAGTTCGAGACCAGCCTTGACAAAATTGTGAGACCCTGTTTCTACAAAAAATATATTTTAAAAAATTGACCAGAGTGCTGGGCACAATGGCTCACGCCTGTAATCCCAGCACTTTAGGACGCCAAGGTGAGCGGATCACTTGAGGTCAGGAGTTTGAGACCAGCCAGGCCAACATAGTGAAACCCTGTCTCTACTAAAATAGAAAAATTAGCTGGGTGTGGGACATTTGCCTGTAATCCCAACTACTCAGGAGGCTGAGGCAGGAGAATCGCTTGAACCCAGCAGGCAGAGGTTGCAGTGAGCTGAGATTGCACTACTGCACTCCAGTCTGGGCGACGAGTGAAGCGCCATCTCAAGGAAAAAAAAAGAAAAATACACACATAGTGAGTGCCAAATCCTGGGAGGAGCGTCAGTGGCGGGTGTGTCAGCTGTCCAGGGCTCTGCAGTCCTTTCTCTGAATCTAAGTTCTTCCTTGGCCAGGCGCGGTGGCTCATGCCTGTAATCCTAGCACTTTGGGAGGCCGAAGTGGGTGGATCACCTGAGGTCAGGAGTTCAAGACCAGCCTGGCCATCATGGTGAAACCCCATCTTAAAAAAAAAAAAAAAAAAAAAAAAAAAAGTTCTTCCTATGGATGGAGAACCGAGGCTGTCACCTGGGAGAAGGGCAGGGCTCTCCTCATGGAGAGCCTCAGGGCTCTCTCGGGGCCGGCGTGCTGTGATGGAACTGGGGCTGGGCAGGTTGGGGCTGCCCGCTGCTCCCCACTCCTGACTCTGGGTGGGGACGGAAGGCCGAGGGAGGCTCCTGGCACCTGGAGCGCAGGAATCTCAGACATGCAGTCCTTAGCCCGCTTCCAAAACCCAGGCCCTCCTCCCCAGGGCCGAGAGACTGGGAGGGGCCCCAATCCAGGCTCCAGGATGGTCTGGCTGGCATCTGGGGGTACAGTGGCCCCTCTCCCATGACGCTGGCAGTGGGGCTGGGCGCTGGCCTGTCTCCCACCAGAGCCTCCCAGCTACTCCCTGCTGCGGGCTGGACTGGGAGGAAAGGGGTGGGGTGTGCTTGCATGCGTAGGTCTTTCCTGCCCCTGGGGCAGCCTGATTAACCAGCTTCTCAGGGCCAAGGTGTTGGGGGTGGGGTGCAGCCCGAGGCAGCCAGACCAGTCCCTGAGCCTCCTGGGTGCTGGCAGTGTCATGGGGCTCCCCCAGGGGCACCCTCACCTAGGGCTACAGGTGCTCCTCACGGCGCTCAACTGTCTCCGGCCCAGCCTGAGCCTGGGTGAGTAGGGGTCCCTGATGGAGGCAGCCAGCCAGACCCAAGGGGTAGGGGGCCCTGCTGGAGGGATCAGAACCTGGGAACCCACCCACATCCAATTGGGAGAGGCAGCCCCAGGGACCCACACGCCCACCTCCATGGCTCACCTTTTGTTCCCCATGGCTACAGAGCTGGTCCCCTACATGCCGCAAATAACAGCCTGGGACCTGGAAGGGAAGGTCACGGCCACCACCTTCTCCCTGGAGCAGCCTCGCTGTGTCTTCGATGAGCATGCCAGTACCAGCGACACAGTCTGGCTTGTGGTAGCCTTCAGCAATGGTGTGAGGACAGCTGTGGGCCCTGGGTGAGGGTGGCGGCCGAGGAGAGTGGTGGGCGCTCGGAGCCCCTCACCAGCAGGCACCTTCAATGATGAGCCCCTGTGGGGGCCTTTGGGAAAGCAGGTGTGGATGAATTGGGCTTTATCCCAAGGAGTAATATGTGTATTGAAAAATACACACATAGCGCCAAATCCTGTGAGGAGTGTAAGTGGTGGGTTTGTCAGCTGCCAAGGGCTCTGCAGCCCTTTCTCTGGATCCAAGTTCTTTCTTTGGACAGGGAGCCCAGGCTGCGACCCAGGAGGTTGTGGGCTCGTGGGGGGTGGGGCTGTCACGCTGCAGCTGGGGCTGGGGCTGGGCAGGTTGGGGCTGCTCGAGCTCCCCACTTCTGACTCTGGGTGGGGATGCAAGGCCAGAGAGAAGCGGGGTGACAAAGTCGACCGTGGGTCTGGACTGCCTCTAGGGGCCCTGAGGGAGGAGGTGGCATGGGGAGGTCAGGGCTGGAGGGTGGGTGAACACAGAATCCCCACTCATCAGGACAGAGCTGATCTCTCACCCCCATCTGTTCTCTCATCCTGCAGCCTCCAGGGGCTTCCAGAACCCAGAGACACTGGCTAACATCCCAGCCTTCCCACGGCTGCTGACTGATGGCCACTACATGACACTGCCCCTGTCCCTGGACCGGCTGCCCTGTGACGACCTCACAGTGGGCAGTGGAGGCATCCCCGTGCTGCGGGTGGGCCATGATCACAGCTGCCACCAACAGCCCTTCTGCAACCCGCCCCTCCCTGGCCCTGGACCCTATTGGTGAGTGGTTCCCCCTCTCAGGGCCCTGGGACTGGGGCTGTGCTTGGGGAGGAGGCATTGCTGGGACAGGGATGCTCTCTCTAGCATCTTCCCAGGGGTCCCCGGCCCTGGTCCTCCCCTTTGCAAGCCCAGGCTCCCTCCTTCCACTGAAGAGTCAGTAACAGTGCTAACCCCAGCTGGGGCCGGGCAAGGCCCAGGAGGAGGAGGTGGGCACCTTGGCACGGCAGGATCTTAGTTAAGGTGGGAGGGGGCAGCTTCCCCGAAGTCTAGACCCCTGGTCCCTCCCACAGGCAGATCTAGCAGGAAACTCAGGGGCTGAGTTCAGACCCAGTCCTGTGGGTATGAGGCAGGGAGAAAGAGAGGTGGCTCCCACCCTCTCTAACAGATGAGGAAACTGAGGCACAGAAGCCCAAGTGGCCTGGCAAGGTCCGGGTGACACTGGGATGGGGAAGCAGGCAGTGTATCCTGGTCAGGACTCTCCTGCCACAGGAGAAGGTGGGGTGGCCTCAGGGACACCAGGCCCAGGGGAAGCCAGGAAGGCAGGGCGTGGTGAGGCTGGAACAGCACCCTGGTCCACCCAGCCCCCTCTGCCCTTTCACCCACCCTCCAGGTCCACCCTCTGCCCTCCCTGCTGGTCCTGGCTCAGCTTCCAGCTCCAGGCTCCACCCCATCCCCCGCAGCCACTCTTTTCAATGCCAACCTGCCAGGTCCTTCCCCGCTGCCCAGACCTTCCAGAGCTCCGAAAGACACACACACAGGCCCTCTTCGGGGCTCCTGCTGCCCTCGGTCCTCAGGCTGCTGGTGACTGAGTCCCGCTCCACCCCCCTGCCTGTCACACCTCTGGGCCTTTGCAGGGACCCTGCCTCTATGGGGGACCCTCACTCCCTTCCTTCCCTGGTCTCATCGACACCCCTCTGGGAGGCCTAGGACCCCTGCCCCGTGTGCCCTGCTAAGCCACCTTCCCCTGCTCTTTTGACTTGTGACATTTAGGAACCGGGCCCCTAAACAAGCATCCCCGGCCCCGATCTGGTGTCTGGAGAGCAACTACTCAGGTCTTTGGGAGCTGGTGGGGCAGGCCACGTGGCCAGAGACATCTCAGGGGGCTCTCAGAGCAGGGCTGGGCCACAGGCTGCTCCTGACAGGCACCCTGACTCCATATCCGTGGGGGGAGCCCAGAGGAGCTGCCTGGAGCCTGGCCCTGCCCAGGGAGGTCCCGGCCTCTGAGTCTCTCCCCTCCCCCTGCATCGCCTCCTGTTCCCAGCGTGAAGTTCCTCCTGATGGACACCAGGGGCTCACCCAAGGCCGAGACCAAGTGGTCGGACCCCATCACTCTCCACCAAGGTAGTGCTGGGCGGGAGGGGCGCCCTGGTTTCTGTCTGTTCCCAGCGGACTCACCCATCTCTGGGCCACCTCATCACCTCTGCTGAGCTGGCCACACTCCTGCTCGCACAGGGCTAGGGACCTGGAGGCCGTGTCTAAGTTGGGCCTAACCCCCAACAGAACCTCATGTTGGGGGAGTGCAGCACTGAGCCAGCCCCATCGGCGAGGGGCACCAGCTCTGCCCTGGTGTTTGCCAACCCTTGGGCTCCAGCCATGTCCTGGGCAGAGACAGCCTCCCGCTCATATAGGGAGTCAGCCTGTGTCAGCCCCTGCTGGGAGGGAGGAAGAGGGTGTGGAGGAGACCACAGTGAGGGTCCGGGCTGGCCGGGGAGGCAGCCAGCTTGGGTTCTGAGCAAACCCCAAGGGGCGAGCGTGAATGCAGGCCCAGGAAATTTCTAGTGCTATGGCCTGAGTGTTGGGTGTGGGCATCTCCTGGGAGGTGGCTTCAGAGGTCAGGAGGTGTGAGGTAGGAATCTTGTCATCTGAAGGCCTTGACGAGCAGGCAGTGGCCCGGTCAGCCCCGAGGTCTGCAGCCACTCTGTCTGCCACCGCAGGGCAGTGGATGAGCACGCGGGTGGGAGCAGCCTAGAAGGTGAGAGCAGGGTGGAGGCTGTGGTCCAGGCTGGCAGCACACAGATGCTGTGCCATCCCAAGGAAGAGGGATGGGGGCAGGCTCAGGGGGTGCCTGGGGATATGAGACAGCCAGGCCTTGAGGCTGGACGAGCATGGGTGGGGAGGGAGTGAGGGAGGAGGTGACAGCCAGCCCTGGGTCCAGGGGCAGCTCCTATGAGTAGCTGCTGTGTGTGCAGGGAAGACCCCCGGTTCCATCGACACCTGGCCAGGGCGAAGAAGTGGTGGCATGATCGTCATTACCTCCATCCTCTCTTCTCTGACCGGCCTCCTGCTCTTGGCCTTCTTGGCAGCCTCCACCGCACGCTTGTGAGTGGAGACACCTGCTTAGGCCCCTCTTCCACCTAGAACCCTTTCTGTTGAACTGGTCCCAGTGTCTACAAGCCCTCCAGGCGCACCGTGGGGTCTGTTTTATTTTTAGTAGAGACAGGGACTTGCTGTGTTGCTCAGGCTGGTCTAAAACTGCTGGGCTCGGGCTGGGTGCGGTGGCTCAAGCCTGTGATCCCAGCACTTTGGGAGGCCGAGGCGGGTGGATCACGAGGTCAAAAGATCGAGACCATCGTGGCCAACATGATGAAACCCTGTCTCTAAAAAAAAAATAAATAGAAGATTAAAAAAAAAAAAAAAAGAAAGAAAAGGCCGGACATGGTGGCTCACACCTGTAATCCAAGCACTTTGGAGGCCAAGGCGGGTGGATCACCTAAGGTCGGGAGTTCAAGACCAGCGTGACCAACATGGTGAAACTCCATCTTTAAAAAATTAATTAATTAAAGCCGGGCGCGGTGGCTCAAGCCTGTAATCCCAGCACTGTGGGAGGCCGAGGCGGGTGGATCACGAGGTCAAGAGATCGAGACCATCCTGGTCAACATGGTGAAACCCCGTCTCTACTAAAAATACAAAAAATCAGCTGGGCATGGTAGTACATGCCCGTAATCCCAGCAACTCAGGAGGCTGAGGCAGGAGAATTGCCTGAACCGGGGAGGCGGAGGAAAAGAACTGCTGGGCTCAAGTGATCCTGCTGTCTTGGCCTCTCGGGATTACAGGCATGAGCCCCCCTACCCAGCCCCAGGCTGTGGTTTCCAGCTGGGCAGTGCCCCTCCCAGGGCCTGTACAGGAAATTCCCACCCTGAGTATCTTACATCTCTGGGGTCAATGAGAGGGGCCAGCAGCCTCTCTGTGCTTCACTGTGTCCTCAGCCGAGGCCCTTCTCCTCCCAGGCCTCATCTGCTCTCTACAGATCCTCTGGTGGTTTAGCAAGCTGCCAGCAGGATAGCCAGGATGGCTGCCTGGAGAGGGCCACTCCAGCTGGTTCTAGAAGGGAGGGAGGAGGGATCAGAGACTGCAGGTGAGGCTGGGTGCAGTGGCTCATGCCTGTAATCCCAGCACTTTGGGAGGCCGAGGTAGAAGGATCCCTGGAGGCCAGAAGTTTGAGACCAGCCTGGGCAAAATGATGAAACGCCATCTCTACCTAAAATGCAAAAATCAGGGCTGGATGTAGTGGCTCACACCTGTAATCCCAGCACTTTGGGAAGCTGGGACGAGCAGATCATGAGGTCAGGAGATTGAGACCATCCTGGCTAACACGGTGAAACCCTGTCTCTACTAAAATACAAAAAATTAGCCGGGCGTGATGGTGCATGCCTGTAGTCCCAGCTGCTCGGGAGGCTGAGGCAGGGGAATCACTTGAACTCGAGAGTCGAGGGCTGCAGTGAGTTGAGATCACGCCACTGCACTCCAGCCTGGGCTACAGAGCAAGACTCCATCTCAAAACCAAAACCAAAAACAAAAACTAGCCGGGTGTGGTGGCGCATGCCTGTTGTCCCAGCTACTCAGGAGGCTGAGGCAGGGGAATCACTTGAACCTGGGAGGCAGAGATTGCAGTGAGCTGAGATCACACCACTCCAGCCTGGGCGACAGAGGGAGCTGGGAGGCAGAGCGGGCCCTGACCCTGCACCTGCCCCACGTGGCAGGGACATACGTATCTTCCTCCCCCTCTCCTCACCCAGCTCCAGTTTGTGGTGGCCACAGGAGGCCCCGGAGCAGCTTCGGATCGGCTCCTTCATGGGGAAACGCTACATGACCCACCACATCCCGCCCAGCGAGGCTGCCACACTGCCGGTGGGCTGCGAGCCTGGCCTGGACCCCCTCCCCAGCCTCAGCCCCTAGCCTGGCCTCTGTGTGTGGGGCTGGGGGCAGTGGGGCGCAGGGAGCCAGTGCATGGTGCCCTGTCCCAGCTCTTGCACCCACAGGCCCCCTCAGGCCTCCTTGCCTTCCCGCCACCAGCCGGCATGCCCCCTACCCTGTCTGGAATCCCAGCACCAGCCCCCCTGCCTCTGCCTTTCTGGTTTCTCTCCCTCTCCAAGCATCTGTAAGTTGCACTCAGGAGGGTTTAGGGGAGGGCCATGGGCAGGCTGGACACCCAGTCCCCATGTCCCTCCCCACCTCTGTCTCACCTGACCTCCTGCAAGGGAGGCTGGAGGCTGTGTGGACACGCTGCCCTGATTGCAAGCTTCCAGACCCCAGGAGGAGGCAGAGGGCCTTGCTTTGCCCTGGTGCAGGGAGCTGGGCCCATTCCAAGGTCTATGAGGCCTGAGCCACCCTCCATACCCCGTTCCACCCATCAGTGGCTGGGCCGAGGTGAGGACTCAGAGGCATCTCCACAGCCCTGATCATGGCACCTTTCTGAGAGTGGGACTCTCCATAGCCATCTGACTACCAATTCCGGCCGCCACCTCCAACCCTCTTACGCATACAAATGGCTCTCACCCTTATCCACCCCAGTAAGCATTTATTAAGCACCTGCTGTATGCCACATACAGTGTTAGACTTCGGGCATAGCTGGTCCTGACATTGGGGAGCTGCCTTCTCTAGACCTGAGACGACCACGTGTCCAGATGTGACCTGTTCCGTCGGGGGTCTGTCCCGCCCTTAGACTGTCACCCCAGTAGGCTCTCCGGGACCCATGAGCGTCCATCACCTGGAAGGACCGACCCTCTGCAGATCCCCCAGCGTCCGTCTGTACACACGGCCAATGGTTCCCATCGTCGCCACTCGGGGGCGCCAGTGAGCCACAGTGAGGGCGTCTCAAGGCCAGTGCGCATGCGCACTCATATTCGCTGCCTCTCCCTCCCGACTCCCAAGCGACCAGAAGCCAGTAGCAGATGTCAGGCAGCGGGGTCGGTGGAGGTCAGGACCCCAGGCCTCCTTCCTCCAAGCCAGAGGGATGAGCAGTCACGCCTGAGAGCCCACTGCGTGCCATGCAGTCCGCACAGCCGCAGCGATTTTCTAGATAGGGAAGCTGAGGCTCAGTCACTTGCCCGTTGCACTCTGTCCATGGCCGCTGCACACGCCCGTGGGGTGCGCTCCGGAGCCCTCTGGGGGACCACGGTTCCCGGCATGCAGGCCCCGCCCGCGGAGGGCGCTCGGTGGTGACCCTCGGGCTGCAGCCCTCTTTGGAGGTGAATAAACACGGTCTGGAGCCTAACCTGACTTGAATCGTGACCTGGAAGGACCGATCCTCTGTGCAGAACCCACCCTCTGTGCCCAGGGCCCTGCTCAGCTTCTGCCCCATGGGGTTACCCCGAGCCTGTCCCTTGATTGCTGTCCTGGCTTGTACTTTGAGGTACCCCCATCTCCTAATACCCCAGGAAAACATGCTTTTCAGGACCAGGAAGTCCAGGCACCAATGCAAGGTATGTGGTTTCCGCCGTGTTCCCTTCCCAAGCCAGCCCTTGCGCCCCTCCTCTCTGGAGGCCTCTCCTCCGTGCTGCCTGCACCCCCACCAGCCACTGGAACCCCTCCAGCTATAGACAGATTCGAGGGGCGTCGCGGTGGCTCATGCCTGTAATCCCAGCACTTTGGGAGGCCGAGGTGGGAGGAGGATGAGGTCAGGAGCCTGGCCAATATAGTGAAACCCCGTCTCTACTAAAAATACAAAAAGCCGGGCATGGTGGCACGGGCCTATAGTCCCACCTGCTCGGGAGGCTGAGGCAAGAGAATGGCTTGAACCCAGGAGGTGGAGGTTGCAGTGAGCTGAGATGGCGCCAGGCACTCCAGCCTGGGAGACAGAGTGAGACTCCGTCTCGAAAAAAAAGAAACAGATTTAGTCAAATGCCCTGGTGTCCCCGGTGACATCTGGTCAGGGGAGCCAGCCCCTTTAATTTACACTACTGCGATAGGCTGGGCGCCACAGCTCACTTGCACCTGTAATCCCAGCACTTTGGGAGGCTGAGGCAGGAGGATTACTTGAGCCCAGGAGTTCCAGACCAGCTGGGCAACATTGCGAGACTCCATCTCTACTAAAAATTTTAAAAAGATTAGCCAGGGGTGGTAGCGCACACCTGTAATCCCAGCTACTCAGGAGGCTGAGGCAGGAGAATCACTTGAATCCAGGAAACGGTGGTTGCAGTGAGCTGAGATCGCACCACTGCACTCCAGCCTGGACGACAGAGCAAGACTCCATCATCTCAAAAAAAAAAAAAAAAAAAAAAGGGAAAGTTAAAAGAGCATCTACCCATCAGTGACTCCCAGCGAAAACTGTCTCATGCTGTCCTATCCAGACCCAGGACACCCAGCTAGGGGCCTGGCCCCGGAGGGGTATGTCAGGCGGGAGTAGGGGGCCACTGGTGTTTGCCACGTGAAAAAAATGAAAAGATGAATGAATCCTCCCAGGTTCAAGGACCAGACAGGAGCAGGATTACCACTGCCTTTTTTTTTTTTTTTTTTTTTTTTTTGTGGAGTCTCGCTTTGTTGCCCAGGCCGGAGTGCAGTGGCACGATCTCGGCTCACTGCAGCCTCAGCCTCCCAGGTTCAAGTGATACTTGAGTCTCAGCCTCCTGAGTCGCTGGGATCACAGGTGTCTGCTACCACATCCAGCTAATTTTTGTATTTTCAGTAGAGTCAGGGTTTCGCCATGTTGACCACAGGCTTTTTCGTGTCCTGGGGTCCTTCTGTGTTTGTCTTGGTGTCAGAATCCGTGCTGATGCCAGGCACAGCGCCAGGGACTTCCCATGCGAGCCTGCAGCTGCCCCTCCCTTCTGCACAGCCTCTGTGAGTCCACTGTGGAACAGCCTGGAAGCTGACCTTGGAAACACCCTCCAAAGAGATCTTGCAAGCTAGGGGCGGATGCTGGCCCCCGCAGAGAGTCAATGGGGCTTCCTAGAGGTCATTTCTTTTTCTTTTCCTTCCTTCCTTCCTTTTTCTTTCTTTCTTCCTTTCTTTCTTTATTTTTATTTTTCTTTTTTTTGACAGAGTTTTTCTCTTGTTGCCCAGGCTGGAGTGCAGAGGCACGATCTCAGGTCACTGCAACCTCTGCCTCCCAGGTTCAAGTGATTCTCCTGCCTCAGCCTCCTGAGTAGCTGGGATTACAGGCACCTGCTATCACGCCCAGCTAATTTTTTTGTATTTTTAGTAGAGACAGGGTTTCACCATGTTGGCCAGGCTGGTCTCAAACTCCTGAACTCAACCAATCCTCCCACCGCAGCCTCCCAAAGCACTGGGATTACAGGTGAGAGCCACGATGCCCGGCCTTGAGCTGAATCTTGAAGGGCAAATGGAAGTTTGTCAAGTAGAAAAAGAAAGAAGGAGGCTGAGGCAGGAGGATCTCTTGAGCCTAAGAGTTCAAGACCAGCCTGGGCAACACAGCAAGACCCCATCTCTATAAAAAATATATAAAATGAGGAAAGGGCCAGGTGCGGTGGCTCACACCTGTAATCCCAGCACTTTGGGAGGCGGAGGTAGGAGGATCACTTGAGCCCAGGAGTTGGAGACCACCCTGGGCACCATGGTGAAACCCTGTCTCTACCAAAAACAAAAAATAGCCAGACGAGGTGGTGTGTGCCTGTAATCCCAGCTACTCAGGAGGCTGAGGCACAAGAATCACTTGAACCCGGGAGGTGGAGGTTGCAGTGAGCCACTGCACCCCAGTCTGAACAACAGAATGAGACTTCATTTCAAGAAAAAGCAAAAAAAGAACTCAAGGGCCCGTCCAGCACAGGCACGATCACATCAGGCCCTGGGGAGCTGTGCCAGGGCGCTCTGCCCCCAGAGTCACACCCAAGAGGGTCCTCAGCCAAACCCCAGCCCCTTGAGTACCAGCTCGTGACGGCCTTGAGCAGGACATGTCATGGGAATGGCACGGTGCAGAATCCTTTATTAAATGGCATTTAAAATATTCCCCAGGACTGTGTAGTTGGGGACACGCCACGAAATCCACTGGCCTGGAACATATGGCTCAATGGTTGAAAAGCAATGCATTGTTAAAAAGGAAGAACAGCAACTGTGGCAGGGTGATGACTTGCAGATGACTCAGCAGGCCAAAAACCAGAGGAATTCGGACGGCAGCAGGTGGGCACAGCAGCCGGGAAGCACCCGCCCGCCCGCTCTCCCTTCTCTCACTTCCTGCATTGGCTCTACCTCCCTGAGGTCTCTGAACCACCCATTTCTCTCCATCAGCCCTGCCATCCCCAAGCAAGAGCTGCTTGGTCTCCCCTTTTTTTTTTTTTTTTTTTTTTTTTTT
>NW_022437028.1:6551918-6554350 GCF_009761245.1 Sapajus apella
CAATTCTCCTGCCTCAGCCTCCCAAGTAGCTGGGATTACAGGCATGTGCCACCATGCCTGGTTAATTTTGTATTTTTAGTAGAGATAGGGTTTCTCCATGTTGGTCAGGCTGGTCTTGAACTCCCAACCTCAGGTGATCCGCCCACCTCAGCCTCCCAAAGTGCTGGATTACAGGGGTGAGCCATCGAGCCCGGCAAAATTTTTAAGTTTTTTGTAGAGATGGGGGTCTTACTGCATTGCCCAAACTGATCTCCACCTTCTGGGCTCAAGCAATCCTCCCTGCTCAGCCTCCCAAAGTGCCGGAATTACAGGTGTGAGCCACCACATCCAGCCTAAGCTGTCACTTTGACCCTGCACTGCTGCTGCCTCAAAGCCTTCCATCCCTTCCCCAGGCCTGGGGACACAAGGTCACTCTGCAGAGATCAGCCCTCCCCACTGTACACAGAGGGTCACAGCTGGAGCACAGAGTGGGCATCTCCACTCCAGACGACACTGCAGGGCACTGAGCCCCCAACAACCCAGCCCACCGTCTCCCTGATCTTCCTCTGATCTCTGCCCACAGCAGCCTCGGAAGCTGCCCAGCCTGTGGTGGAGGGCAGGATGGCACTACCTTCTCAGAAGAGGCCAGAAAGAAACAGGAGCTAAGGGACACACCTGACTGTTCATTCAGCAGCCACCCCTGCCCCCTGGAGCAGCCACCGTTGGGCAGGACAATAGATCTAGAGCCAGCTTGAGGCCCAGGGGCTCAGTGGAGGGCTCAGCTCCAGCCTCTGTCCTTAGAGAGCTGCTCATGGGGGAGGCACCCTGCTGCTGCGGACTGAATTGCATTCCTTCTATGCTTTTCTGAGGCCAAGGTGGGCGGATCACTTTAGGTCAGGAGTTGGAGACCAGCCCGGCCAACATGGCAAAACCCCATCTCTATTAAAAATCCAAAAATTAGGCAGGCATGGTGGCACACACCTATAATCCCGGCTACTCAGGAGTCTGAGGCAGAAGAATCGCTTGAACCCAGGAGATGGAGCTTGCAGTGAGCTGAGATTGCACCACTGTACTCCAGCCTGGGTGACAGAGTGAGACTCTGAAAAATGAAATTTCTATGTTTTTATTTATTCATTCATTTTTAAAAATTTCTGTAGAGACAGGGTCTTGTTATGTTGCCTAGGCTGGTCTTCAACTCCTGGCCTCAAGCGATCCTTTGGCCTCAGCCTCCCAAAGTGCTGGAATTACAGGCATGAGCCACCACAAGGAGCATCAAAATCCCTGTGTTGAAGTCTTAACCCCAGGACCTCAGAATGCGACTATGTTTGGAGACAGCCTTTAAACAGGTAATGATTTTTGACTGGGCGCGGTGGCTCACACCTATAATCCCAGCACTTTGGGAGGCCGAGGCAGGCAGATCACCTGAGGTTGGGAGTTCGAGACCAGCCTGACCAACGTGGAGAAACGCTGTCTCTACTAAAAATACAAAATTAGCCGGGCGTGGTGGTGCATGCCTGGAATCCCAGCTACTTGGGAGGCTGAGGCAGGAGAATCACTTGAATCTGGAAGGTGGAGGTTGAGGTGAGCTGAGATCTCGCCACTGCACTCCAGCCTGGGCAACAAGAGCAAAACTTCGTCTCAAAAAAAAAAAAAAAAGAGGCGGTGATTTTTAAAGAAGCCATCAGGGTGGGCCCTTACCCAATCTGACTGGTGTCTTTATAAGAGATCAAGACTTAGAGATGCAGGGACGTGTGTGCTCAGAGGAAAGACCATGAGAAGCAGCACCGAGGGGTGGTGTCTTCAAGCCAAGCCAAGGCGGGAGGCCTCAGGTGAGACGAAAGCTGCTCACCCCGTGATCTAGGACATCCAGCCTCCAGAACTGGGAGGACATCAATGTCTGGTTTGTTTGTTTTGTTTGTTTGAACAGAATCTAGGTCTGAACCTAGATTTTGTTCTTGCAGTGTGAAGTTCCTGAATGTTGGGAGTAGAGGTGCAATGTGATCAGGTTTAGAATGTGGTCCTGGCCAGGTGCGGTGGCTCACGCCAGTAATCCCGACAGGAGGCCGGCGTGGGTGGATCACCTGAGGTCAGGAGTTTGAGACCAGCCTGACCAATGTGGTGAAACCCTGTCTCTACGAAAAATACAAAAAATAAAACTAAAAATTAGCCAGGTGTGGTGGTGCCTACCTGTAGTCTCAGCTACTCGGGAGGCTGAGGTAGGAGAATCTCTTGAACCCGGGAGGTGGAGGTTGCAGTGAGTCCAGATCTCACCACTGCACTCCAGTCTGGGTGACAGAGCAAGACTCTACCTCAAAAAATATATATATAGGGTTGGGCGTGGTGGCTTATGCCTGTAATCCAAGCACTTTGGAGGACAAGGCAGGCAGATCACCTGAGGTCAGGAGTTCAAGACCAGCCTGACCAACATGGTGAAATCCCGTCTTTATAAAAAA
>NW_022437028.1:6554750-6578734 GCF_009761245.1 Sapajus apella
ACACACACACATCTAAAACAAAAGAGAACCTGGTCCCTCTGGGTTTTTTTTTTAAACAGAGGTCTCTCTCTGTCACCCAGGCTGGAGTGCAGTGGCATGATCTTGGCTCACTGCAACCTCCACCTCCCAGGTTCAAGCAATTCTCCTGCCTCAGCCTCCTGAGTAGCCAGGATTATAGGCGCCTTCCACCAAGCTTATTTTTGCATTTTTAGTAGTGACGGGCTTTCACCATGTTGGCCAGGGTGGTCTTGATCTCCTGACCTCCAGCCTCGGCCTCCCAAAGTGCTGGGATTACAGCCGTGAGCCACCGCACCCAGCCCAGGGTTGTCCCTTTTTTAAGCCTCATTTTTGGTGTAAGCCCCACTGGTGCACCATACCCGTGTCCCCTGGCCTCAGTTTCCCCTCTTTAAAATGAGTGTTCAACCTAGAAGATCTCCAGGCTCCCTTTGGCCCCGCGCTCCAGTCCAGCCTCCCCAAAACCCCACTTTCTGTGATGTGAGTGACACATGTGAGTTAGCCACTGGAAAGAATGCATTGCCCTTGACAACCATTCTCCTCCCTGGCTTCTCCCCTTGAGGGACAGAGAGAAATGTCCCATTAATCACCCTGGCCTCTCCCTCCCTCCCCCTGCCCCCACCTTTCATTCCTCAGGGGAGGGGGCCCAACATCCCCAAGAAGGTGTCATGGCAGCTCCGCCCTCCCACTCCTGTGCCTGGAGCCTGGTCTTAGCCCTGATTCCATGGTGATGGCCAAGCAAAGACTCTATTTGCATAATAAAATTAGGGTGGGGTGGCCAGCTTCTTCAAACGCTGTGTAAAGGTCACACCTGGTCCCACTGATCTTTGGGCCCTGTGTAAATCAGACAATCACTTCCTCAAGCCAGTCTGTTAAATCTGGTGCTCTTCACTGCTGGCCGGAAGTCCTACTCAGGTACCCCTCTCTCTTGGCAACAGCTGTTCTCCTTTCTCTTTCTTTTGCCTGTTAAACCTCTGCTCCTAACCCCACTTTTTGTATGTCTGCATACTCTTTTCCTTGGCGTGACACGCTGAACCTCAGGTATTTACCCCAGACAACGACACCACTTCGAAAGTATCCTGTCAAATCCTGGGACAGGTCATGCCCTTCCTCTGCTCTAACTCTGCCATGACTCCCCACGCCTTGGTCAAAGCCACAATCCTAACAATAACCTGCATGGCCCCATGCCATCTGCACCACCCCTTAACCTCAATGACCATCTCCTACCCACTTCTCATGTTCCCTAATGAAATCCCAACCACACTGATCCCAGCAAACCCACCACCAGCAAGGTGTTCCCTCCTCAGAGCTCATGGTAGATTGTTCTAGGACAGACATGGACAATTCCACCCATCCTCTTGTGCACACAGCCCCTCTCATCAACAGTGGTGTCCTCCTCTACTCGCTTTGCCCCTGGGCTGGCCTGTGGCTTGCTCTGGCCATAGAATGCCACTGCAGTGATGACATAGACTGTCAAGCCTAGCCCTCAGAGGGCTGGCAACTTCAATTTTTGCCCTTTTGGGATACTTGCTGCCAAGGAAACAAGCTTAGCCTGGACCACTGAATGATGAGAAACTCATGGAGAGAGAGAGAGAGAGAGAGAGAAAGTGAGAGAGAAAGAGACAGAGAGGAAAGACAGAGAGGAAAGAGAGACAGGAGAGAGAGGAGAGAGATGGGAGAGAAAGAGACAGGAGAGAGGGAGAGAAAGAGAGAGAGAGAGAGATCCAGCTAGTTCTTGGCTGTTCCATCCATCCCAAACATGCGAGTGAAGCCCAGCTCCCCGTTGCCTGTAGTTGCATGAGTAGCCCCAACTGATGCCGATCCTGATGCTGTGCTGAGCTGAAGAACCATCCAGCTGAGCCCAGCCCACCTACAGAATCTTGAGAGAGAAAATACAATTGCTTTATGCTTTAAGCCTCAGAGTTTTTGAGGCATTTGTTATGCAGCAAGAGACAATGCAACTGGGGCATTTGACCCTGCTGAGCTCTCTGTGCACGGAGCCCTTCCTCAGGTAGTTTTATGGTTTTCCCTCTCCAGGTTCATTTGGGTCCATTCATATGTCACCTCGGCAAGGTGCCATGATCTCCCTGCCTAAAACATCCCCGCCTTCCGTAACAATCACTTCCAAAGCCTACTTTTGTTTCCTTTTTTCTTTTTCTTTTTCAGAGACAGAGTCTTGGCTGGGCGTGGTGGCTCACGCCTGTAATCCAAGCATTTTGGAGGCCAAGGCAGGTGGATCACCTGAGCTCGGGAGTTCAAGACCAGCCTGACCAACATGGTGAAACCCTGTCTTTATGTGTAAAATTTTTTATTTAAAAAAAAAAAAAAGACAGAGTCTTGCCTGTCCCCTAGGTTAGAGTGCAGTGGCACAATCCTAGCTCACTAAAGCCTTTACCTCTCAGTCTCAAGCAATCCTCCCACCTCAGCCTCCCAAGTAGCTGGGACAACAGGTGTGCACCACTACGCCTGGCTAAGTTTTAAATTTTTGTTAGAGACAGAGGTCTCATGATGTTGGCCAGGCTGGTCTTGAACTCCTGGGCTCAAGTGATCCTCCTGCCTCAGCCTCCTAAAGCACTGGAATTATAAGCGGAGCCACTGTGCCTGGCCCCTGTATTTCTTTCTTTCTTTCTTTTTTTTTTTTTTTTTTGAGACGGAGTCTTGCTCTGTAGCCCAGGCTAGAGTGAAGTGGCACCATCTTGGCTCACTGCAACCTCCACCTCTCGGGTCCTGGTTCAAGTAATTCTCCTGCCTCAGCCTGCAGAGTAGCTGGGATTACGGGCACAAGCCACCATGCCCAGCTAATTTTTGTATTTTTAGTAGAGACAGTGTTTCACCATGTTGGCCAGGCTGGTCTTGAACTCCTGACCTTGCAATCTGCCTGCCTCGGCCTCCCAAAGTGCTGGGATTACAGGCATGGGCCACCGCCCTTCCACCCAGGACGTCAGCTCCACTAAAGCAGGACTTGGTTTTTGTTTTCCATTGTACCTGGCACAGCAGGGGCCGGATGGCAATCTCTCGAAAGCACGGATCAAATCCCCACACTTTTTCCAACCCCCACATTCCCTCTGTTCAGCTGTTTGCCCACAACCCAAGCCCACACGTGTCTTGGCACATAGTAGAATCTCAATAAACATTGTGAGATCTCACTTGCAGGAAGCATTCCCCTACTAAAAGAAAGAGCTGGTGAGCGAGGTGGCTCACATCTGTAATCCCAGCACTTTGGGAGGTCAATCAAGGTGGATGGATTATCTGAGGTCAAGAGTTTGAGATCAGCCTGGCCAACATGGTGAAACCCATCTCTATTAAAAATACAAAAAACAATGGCTGGACACAGTGGCTCACGCACTTTGGGAGGCTGAGGTGGGCGGATCACCTGGTGGTCAGGAGTTCCAGACCAGCTTGGCTAAAGTGGTGAAACCCGTCTCTACTAAGAATAAAACAATTAGCCAGGCATGGTGGCAGGTGTGCCTGTAGCCCCAGCTACTCAGGAGGTTGAGGCAGGAGAATCACTTGAACCTGGGAGACAGAGGTTGTAGTGAGCCGAGATCATGCCGTTGCACTCCAGCCTGGGCAACAAGAATGAAACTCCGTGTCAAAAAATAAATCAATAAAAATGAAATAACAAAAATAATAATAAAGAAAAAGGGCCGGGTACAGTGGCTCATGCCTGTAATCCTGGCACTTCCAGAGGCCGAGGCAGGCCAATCACTTGAGGCCAGGAGTTCGAGACCAGCCTGGCCAACATGGCGAAACCCTGTCTCTATGAAAAATACAAAAAATGAACAAAGTGTAGTGGTGCATGCCTGTAATCCCAGCTGCTCAGGAGGCTGAGGCATGACAGTCACTTGAACCCAGGAGTCAGAGGTTGCAGTGAGCCAAGATTGTGCCCTGCACTACAGCCTTGGTGACAGAGAGAGACTTTGTTTCAGAAAAACAAAAAAGAGTCAGAGCCAGGATGCGGTGGATGAAGCGTGGGGCCTTTTCCTCTTGATATTATCACAGACAGATCTCCATCAGTGTCTGGGGAGAGGCCTGAGGCCGAGCTGGTGGAGGAGCAGGGACTGAGTCACCTGCATTTTTCCTCACTGCCCAGAGTCCTGGGCGCAGACCTGGGGTCTGTCTCTGCTAGGGGTGGGTGAGGCAGAAATCACCTCCCTCTGTTCCTCCTTGATGAATGGGTATAATGGTTATTTGTTTAAAGACCGGGGCTGGGTGGGCCTCTGAGAGCCTTTCTAGCCGATTGCCTTTTGGGAGAGGGCAGGTGGGAGCCCCACCCTGCCTCATGAGTCACCCCAAAGGTGCATAGGCAGGCAGGTGCTGCGGCATCAGCTATTCCCCAGAGCCTGGCGTAGCCATCCCTCTGGCCCCTCTGGGCACCTGGAGCCCACTCCCTCACCCTGGTACTCACTGGAGCTGGGGACATCTACACCAGGAAGATGGGACACAGCATGGAAGCTGGCCTCTGTCCAGGAGCCGTGACAGTCTGGTCCTGATGCTATAATACGAATGTCACCCGGGGCTACTTGGCCAGACACCGAGAGCAGGGAGATGTCCCTGTTATCTGTCAAAAATAATTGTCAGGGCTGAGCACAGTGGCTCATGCCTGTAATCTCAGCACTTTGGGAGGTCAGGGCAGGAGGGCCGCTTGAGGCCAGGAGTTTGAGACCAGCCTGGTCAACATAGTGAGTACCCCATCTCTAGAAAAAATTTAAAAATTGGCCGGGCGTGATGGCTCATGCCTGTAATCCCAGCACTTTGGGAGGCTGAGGCCAGTGGATCATTCGAGGTCAGGAGAAACCCCGTCTCTACTAAAAATATAAAAATAAGCCAGGTGTGGTGGCGGGCACCTGTAATCCTAGCTACTCGGGAGGCTGAGGCAGGAGAATCGCTTGAACCCGGGAGGTGGAGGTTGTAGTGAGCCGAGATCGTGCCACTGCACTCCAGCCTGGGCAATAAGAGTGAAACTCCACCTCAAAAAAAAAAAAAGAAAACATTTAAAAATTAGATGGGCGTGGTTGCATGTGCCTGTACTCCCAGCTACTCAGGAGGCTGAGGCAGGAGGATGACTTGGGTCTGGGAGTTTGAGGCTGCAGTGAGCTCTGATTACACCACTGCGCTCCAGCCAGAGTGACACAGCAAGACTTTGCCTCAAAAAAAAAAAATTATTGGACACAACTATTGTGCCAGACCCCTAGGCCAGCAGCGGGGAGTCAGTGGGAGAACTAACAGGTAAGCAGACCCAGTCCCTGTAACTCCTCAGGGAGTTACAGTTTAATGGAGAAAAGAGGCATTCAACAAAGAAGGACACAGCCGACTAGGGAGGCTCGACAGGGATCATTGGAACTGTGACAGAACAAAGCAGATTATAAAAATACAGGGATTGGCTGGGCACGGTGGCTCACGCCTGTAATCCCAGCACTTTGGGAAGCTGAGGTGGGCGGATCACCTGAGGTCAGGAGTTCAGGACCAGCCTAGTCAACATGGTGAAACCCTGTCTCTACTAAAAATACAAAAGTTAGCTGGGCAAGGTGGCACACGCCTGTATCCCAGCTACTCGGGAGGCTGAGACAGGAGAATCGCTTGAACCCAGGAAACGGAGGTTGCAGTGAGCTGAGATCGTGCCACTGCACTCCAGGCTGGTGACAGAACGAGACTCCACCTCAAAAAAAAAAAAAAGGCCGGGTGCAGTGGCTCATGCCTGTAATCCAAGCACTTTGGAGGCCAAGGCGGGCAGATCACCTGAGGTCGGGAGTTCAAGACCAGCCTGACCAACATGGTGAAACCTCGTCTTAAAAAAAAAAAAGGAAAAGAGGGAGCCTTGCCTGGGTGCCAGGACCTGGGGTTGGTGCCCAGCCCTGCCGCTGACCTGCCCCGAGACTGCAGGAAGTGTCTCTCCCTGCTGGGCCCCAGTTTCTTCTCATCCATGTAATGAGATTAGTCATAACACCTGCGCTGCCCACATCTGAGGACCTGAGGAGAGGATGAGTCAATGAGCAAGAACGTGTTTTCAAAAAGGGGAAATAAGCTCTTCCCACATTCTGATGTCTGCTTTCAATTGCCTTTCAAAAGGGAGTGAGAGGGCCGGGAGCGGTGGCTCACGCCTATAATCCCCGCACTCACTTGAGCCCAGGAGTTTGAGACCAGCCTGGGCAACATAGCAAGACTCTGTCTCTACAAAAAGTTACAAAAATTAGCTGGACAGCCGGGCGCAGTGGCTCACAGCTGTAATCCCAGCACTTTGGGAGGCTGAGGCAGGTGGATCACATCAGGTCAGGAGTTCAAGAACAGCCTGGCCAACACGATGAAACCCCGTCTCTACTAAAAATACAAAAATTAATCAGGAGTGGTTGTGCACGCCTGCAATCCCAGCTACTCTAGAGGCTGAGGCAGGAGAATCGCTTGAACCCGGGAGGCGGAGGTTGCTGTGAACTGAGATTGTGACACTGTACTCCAGTCTAGGAAACAAAGTGAGACTCTGTCTCAAAACAAACAAACAAACAAAAAAGTAGCTGCGCATGGTGCCTCATGCCTGCGGTCCCAGCTATTAGGGAGGCTGAGGTGGGAGGATCGCTTGAGCCTGGGAGGTCAAGGCTGCAAGGTGCTGTGATCACACCACTGCACTCCAGCCTGGGCAACAGAGTGAGACCCTGTCTCAGAAAATAATAATAATAAGAAGTATGTAAGTAAAAGGGACTCCGGGGAGCTTCCTTGACCGGCATTCTCTATGAACCCAAAATAGACACACCATCTATGTCTTTTTTTCTGGTTTTTGAGACAGAGTCTCGCTCTGTCACCCAGGCTGGAGGGTGGTGGTGCCATCTTGGCTCACTGCAGCCTCAACCTCCCAGGCTCAAGCGGTCCTCCCACCTCAGGCCCTAAAGGAAGAGTCGCCAGGCTGGGGACTATTTGGACAAGGAGATCCATCAGGCAGCCAGCCGAAGCGGGATTGCCCCTGGGGACTGCCTCCTCCTGGACCTGGGGACTGCCTCCTCCTTCCTCAGCCCCTCCCTGCCGGTGCTCCTGGGGTAGGGTGGGGAGTCCAGGCTTGTCTTGCAACTGACTGTTCTCTTTGGACCCCTCCCTGGTGGTACCAGACTCACCGGGCCAGCAGATTCTGCCCCTAAACCTGTCCAACCAGTTGTTTGGGAGGAGGGGGTACCTGGGAGGGGCAATCGGGAGATGCCAGAAACAGCCTCCCCTAGCCCAGCACGGACTGCAGACAGGAGCCTCCGGGACTTTGGCACTGCAGACGGATGGACAGACAGATGGACAACAGCTGGAGGCTTGGCCCGGCCATGGGGCTCTCTGCGGGACAGTGCCAACTGCTCATGTCACTGTTGCTGCTACTGAGCCGTGTCCAGCCTGGGACGGGCATGGGTGAGTAAGGGTGGGGGTGGGCACGGGGGTACCCCCTGCATCTTAGGTTGCAGAACAGACCCCAGACCTCGCCTTGTTGCCAGATTCTCACACGTGGCTCACTGCCTCCTTCCCTGAGGAGAGGTTTAAATAAGCCCAGGAGAATGCGTGCCTGCAGGAAGCGCTGGCAAGTCCGGCCTGGGCAACATAGCAAGACCCCATTTCTAAAAAGGATTTTTGTTTTGAATTAGCTGGGTGTGATGGAATGCACCTGTAATCCCAGCAACTTGGGAGGCTGAGGCAGGAGGATGGCTTGAGCCCATGAGTGAGCTCTACCACTGCACTCCAGCCCGGGCCAAACAGCAAGACCCTGTCTCAAAAAGGAAAAGAAAGGAGAGAGGGAGGGAGGGAGGAAGGAAGGAAGGGAGAGAGAGAGAGAAAGAAAAAGAAAGAAAGAAAGAGAAAGAAAGAAAGGAAAGAAAGAAGAAAGAAAGAAAGAGAGAAGGAAGGAAGGAAGGGAGAGAGGCCGGGCATGGTGGCTCACGGGTGTAATCTCAGCAGTTTGGGACGCCGAGGCAGGTAGATCACAAGGTCAGCAGATCGAGACCATCCTGGTCAATATGGTGAAACCTCATTTCTACTAAAAATGCAAAAATTAGCTGGGTGAGGTGGGTGGAGCCTGTAATCCCAGCTACTCAGGAGGCTGAGGCAGGGGAATCTCTTGAACCCGGGAGGCGGAGGTTGCAATGAGCTGAGGTCACGCCACTGCACTCCAGCCTGGGCAGCAGGGTGAGACTCCATCAAAAACAAAAAGAAAGAAAGAAAGAAAGAGAGATAGAGAAAAGGAAAGAAAGACTGGACAGGCTGAGAGATAAAATCCTCCAATCTCTGCCCCCACCAATCTCTGCCTGCTCCACTTCTCTTTCCAAACATTAAGTGCCTACTGCATGCAGAGTGCCCTGGGCTTCAGAGCTAGGACTGAGAGCCCTTAAGAAGGAAGCATGACAGTCGCCCCCAAGGAAGACTCTAGCCTGAACCTTTAGAATTGAGTTGAATTCAACGGAAATGAATCGAATTGAACTGAACTGAACAGAACAGGGGCAGCTGCCGGAGTCGTGCATAGAAGCCCACTCCCCGCTCCTCCTGGACCATATTTGGGGCTGGGGAGAGGAGAGGGGCTCGGGTCCTGCTCTTGCCTAGGAGGCTGAGGGAGAAGCTGGGGAGGTGTGCGCTCTCCAGCCACCAAGGCTGGAGACAAGCCAAGTTGCCGATCCTGAGTCCCCTTTGGTGTACAGACCTGGGATGCTTGTCCTCGGCTCCCGCCCTTCCCTGGGGAGGGGCAGTGGGAGTCTGAGAGGGGGACCCGGTCCTGAAGGCGAAGATGCCTTAGGGCTGTGGCGGAGGCAGCAGAGAACCGGGTGTGGGGGTGAGGACATTCTAGACTCAGAACCAAGCTCTGGCTTCAAAGCCTCCGGACCCTCTGGGCAGTCTGTGTCCCACCCAGCCTGGGATCTCAGCCAAGGGGCCCTTCCCATGCCACCCTCCAACGCCTGCCAAGCCACGCATCCTCTCATCAAGCCACACAACCTAGATCGTGTGGGTAGAACTGGAGGGGTTTCAGATGGAGGTCACTGGGCATGTGAGGAGCAGAGTTCAGTCAGGTTCAGGCTGCCCCCAAATTCCAGTTGCATCCCAACATGGCCCAGCCCGGGAGAACTGTGCCCATCGCTGGGATGGGGCCTCCCAGGCTGCCATTGTCCTAGACCTCCCACAGTGCCCACCCCTAGGAGGGTCCTAAGAGAGGGGTCGGGGCTGTACTCAGACCTCCCACTCATGCCGATGGGACACAGAGTTGCCGGGGAAGCTTCCTGCTTCATGCTGGACCTGACCTCCCAGGAAGTGTCCCTAACCTGGGCTCCCAAGTTAAGTCTGGATCTGGGCCAGGGGAGACCAGAGCTGGTGGGGGCTTGGTTGCCCCATTGGGCCTCCTCTCTGCCCTCCCCTTCCAACTGCTCCAGAGCACATCCACTACGTGCCCCAGCTCTCAAAGGACACCCTGGCGGGGAGGCTCACCCAGTCCACCTTCACACTGGAGCAGCCTCTGGGCCAGTTCAACAGCCATAACATCTCGGACATGGACACCATCTGGCTGGTGGTGGCCCTCAGCAACGGTGGGTGCTGCTGGGGCCAGGCCTCGGTTCTTCCCTGTGAAATGGGCCTGAGAGCAGTAGCGGGCAGGTGTGTTGTGGGGAGAGGCAGCGGGCAGGTGCTGCAGGGGACGGGGCCGGGAGGGCTGTCAGGCCTGGTGTGGTGAGGGTGGGATCCTGCCTGTGTGCCCGGTCTGACCACGCTGCCACTCTTAGCCACCCAGAGCTTCACCGCCCCACAGACAAACCAGGACATCCCTGCTCCTGCCAGCTTCTCCCAGAGGGGCTACTATCTCACGATGGGAGCCAGCCGGGCACTGTACCAGGGCAGCCAGGCCAGCAGCCAACTCCGTGTCCTCCGTGTCGGCAATGATACCCACTGCCAGCCGACAAAACCTGGCTGCAACCATCCCCTGCCCGGCCCGGGCCCCTACAGGTGAGTAGCTCTGCCAGGCCCTGGCTGCTCCTGCTGGCACCGAAGCCAGAGCCTGGGGCAGCTCCTAGGAGGCTCTCTGGACCCCAGAGGTGCCTGGGTCCCCTGCTCCAGCGCAGCCAAAGGGAAGAGGAGGCAGCAGGCAGCGGCTGGGAAGACCTTCAGGAATTACGTGAATTCTGCTTCTTTTTTTTTTCTTTTTATGAGATGGAGTCTTGCTCTGTCACCCAGGCTGGAGTGCAGTGGCGTGATCTCAGCTCACTACAACCTCCACCTCCCAGGTTCAAGAGATATTCCAACCTGTCTCCTGAGTAGCTGGAATTACAGGCATGTGCCACCACACCCAGCTAATGTTTGTATTTTTAGTAGAGACAGGGTTTCACCATGTTGGCCAGGCTGGTCTCGAACTCCTGGCCTCAAGTGATCTGCCCGCCTCGGCCTCCCAAAGGGCTGGGATTATAGGTGTGAGCCACTGTGCCACTGGAAATGTCACACCGAGATTCGAACCCATTCTGCTGGGCTCTTTAGCCCCAGCCTCCGGCCCCCTCCCGAGACTCCAGGCACCAAGGCCTGCTGGTTTCAGGACCCGGGGGACCACCATGCCCAACGCTGGGTCTCCCATTCAGGGTGAAGTTCCTGGTGATGAATGAGAAAGGACCCGTGGCTGAGACCGACTGGTCCAACGCCACCCGCCTGCAGCAAGGTAGGGGCCCGTGGCTCGGGTCAAACGGTAGGGGCAGGGGCCGGGGGCCTAGGGGCCCCAGAGGACTGAGGATGGGCTGGGGGAACAGGTCAGCCCGCTACACAATCAGAGGCACCGCGGCCATCCTGCTATCAGCAGGCGCCCCTCCCCAGGCCTGGGCGGTGGTAGTGGAGGCCGGGGAGTGATTGGTCTGGATTCTGCCCAAGGGCCCCTTCCGGTCGGATAAAAATTTCTTTCCCCGCCCACCGGTGCCGCCCCCATCGCCGCCCTCAGCCCAGGAACTCCGGGCTGTCCGCGGTCCCCGGAGCCCGGGCACGGTGGTCATCATCGCCATCCTGTCTGTCCTGCTGGCACTCCTCCTCACGGCCCTCCTGGCTGTGCTCATCTACACCTGGTGAGTGGACCCGGCTCAGACCACCCAAGCCCCTTGGGAGGGGGCGGGGCGCTTGGCTATTAACCCCTTCCTCTCTAGCTCTTCCCCGCCCGCCTCTTGCCCACCTTCCAAGTGGGCACCGTGCACCCCCTGGTGACAGCATCTGGGATTGCAAGTGGGGGCGGCCTGCAGACGCCCCAGTGTGGCGTGGGAGACGCCCCAGGTGGAGGTGAATTGCTTTCAGGCCAAGCTCTGGGCATCGCCTCAAGACGTCATACAGGCAGGGTGCGTTGGCTCACACCTGTAATCCCAGCAGTTTGGGAGCCTGAGGCAGGCAGATCGCCTGAGGCCAGGAGTTCAAGACCAGCCTGGCCAACATGGTGAAACCCCCATCTCTACTAAAAATACAAAAAATTAGCTGACGTGGTGGTGGGCGCCTGTGATCACAGCTACTCAGGAGGCTGAGGCAGGAGAATGGCTTGAACCTGGGAGGCGGAGGTTGCAGTGAGCTGTTATACCACTGCACGCCAGCCTGGGCAACAGTGAGACTCCATCTGAAAAAAAGGAAAAAAAGGCGGAGGCTGGGAGAAATGGCTCACAGCTGTAATCCCAACAGTTTGGAAGGCCAAGTTGGGTGGATCACCTGAGGGCCAGAGTTCGAGACCAGCCTGGCCAACATGGTGAAACCCCGTCTCTACTAAAAATACAAAAATTAGCTGGGTGTGGTGGCACGCACCTGTAATCCCAGGTACTCGGGAAGGTGAGACAGGGGAATCAATTGAACCCGGGAGGCAGAGGTTGCACTGAGCTGAGATCACACCCCTGCACTCCAGCTTGGGGAACAAAAATGGAAACTTCATCTCAAAAAAAAAAAAAAAAATGGGTGCCTGAACCTGGGGCACAGAGGGTGTCCACAGGCTTCCTAGGGGAAAGAGGAGGCCTAGCTCTGGTGGGATTTGGGGAAAAGGGGGAGAAGGGTAACTCTAGGAAGAGGGTGGCAGAGAGGTGGGGAGGCATGGGGGCTTCTGGGGCAGGAGAGGGGCCCAGGTGCCCAGGTGAGGAACTGGGCTGTGTCCTGCAGCCTGTGGGAGCTGGTGGTGGGTTTTGATCAGGGGAGACAGGCAGATAATGTTTTTAATATTTTTTGAGACAGAGTTTCGTTCTTGTTACCCAAGCTGGAGTGCAATCACACGATCTCCACCCACCACAACCTCCGCCTCCTGGGTTCAAGCAACTCCCCTGCCTCAGCCTCCCGAGTAGCTGGGATTACAGGCGTGTGCCACTATGCCTGGATAATTTTTTATGTTTTTAGTATAAACCGGGTTTCACTATGTTGTCCAGGCTAGTCTCAAACTCTTGACCTCAGGTGATATTCCGGCCTCAGCCTCCCCAAGTGCTGGGATTACAGGCGTGAGCCACCATGCCTGTAATATTTGAGCGGGATCCTGGGGTGTGGAGGGTGGAGGGGGAGAGTGGTGGGGAGCAGGAGGGAGGAGCTACATTAGTGAGGTTTGGAGAAATTGCCTCGGTCCCTTTGGTTAATTCCACGCAGCCAGTGGAGCCTCAGTTTCCCCTATGCGATGGGTGGGAGCATGCTAGCCAATGGCTATGGAAGCTCGACCAGAGCCTTTCTTCACCATCCGTCATCTCTCCCTCTCTCCTCCCCTCCCAAGCTTCAACAGCTGCAGGAGCACGTCCCTATCAGGCCCAGAGAAGACAGAGAGTGTGAGAAGGTACACCACACACCTTACGTTCAGCACTCCGGCCGAGGGGTCTTCCTGAGGGGTTCCAGGGCAGCCCATGTGCCCCTCGCCTCCTCCCTGGCCCAGGCTGCAGAGCCTGGGCTGGGACAGGCCCTGACGCTTCTGGACCCTGAGAGAGATTAATTCTAGATGAGGGGCGGGGGTGGGTGTCCGAAGCCCAAAGCTTGCCCCAGTCTCTATCAGAAATAAATGTCCCCGATACCTCCCTGCCTGCCTGTGACATGGTACACCTGGGCAGTCTTTCTGGACTACTACCCCTGCTCCTCCTCCTTGGGGAGGTCCACAAGGGCATGTAGGACCCGGATGAGGCTCAGGATCCTAGGGCAGTTGTCACCTGGGGCAGGACAGGCCTCTGCCAGCCTCACTGTCCCTGATGATAAATCACGCGACATTTATCATCAGGATTCCCGCTCAGTGCTTGGACGCCAGGGGCTGGAGAGGTCCAAGGCTAGACGCTGCCCTCAAGATGCCCACTGCTGTGGGGGGAGGAGAGTGACTCTACCACATTCGAGGAGGAGAGGACACAGTTGTCAGGGAGATGGACTGTTGGAGCTTCAGAGGCAGCATCTTGGGGAGGGGTGGCTTTGAAGAAGGAGCAGGACACCTGGGCCAGGCGGACCTTGGGAGGGTACCAGGCAAGAGTGGCCACGTGTTGCTGATGGGCAGGTGGGGAGAGTGAGGGATGGAGGGGAGGCGGGGAGACACCCTGTGCCACGTGGAGGGGCCCCGTCCTCTGGGGCAAGAGGTCAGGGAGGAGGGTGCTGGCTGGGTTCCCAGGCACCTGCCCCTGGGAGGTGCAAATGGCCCTAATGGGGTTATTAGGTGGAGCAGAGGCATCCGGTTCCTGCTCGGAGGAAACGCTCCTTGAAGACACCAGGCTGGGAGAGGCAGGCAGGGGAGGGGGCAGACAGGCTGCCAACCTCTGTGAGATAAGCCCTGGCCTCTCCAGAACCTTTTCTTTTTTTTTTTTTTTTTGAGACAGAGTTTCGCTCTTGTTACCCAGGCTGGAGTGCAATGGCGCGATCTCGGCTCACCGCAACCTCCGCCTCCCGGGTTCAGGCAATTCTCCTGCCTCAGCCTCCTGAGTCGCTGGGATTACAGGCACACGCCACCATGCCCAGCTAATTTTTTGTATTTTTAGTAGAGACGGGGTTTCACCATGTTGACCAGGATGGTCTCGATCTCTTGACCTCGTGATCCACCCGCCTCGGCCTCCCACAGTGCTGGGATTACAGGCTTGAGCCACCGCGCCCGGCCCCAGAACCTTTTCACAGCAGCTATGAGTCCCGACCCTGGGGCTGGGTGACGACCCAAGACAGATCACTCACCCTCTCCGGGCCTCAGTTTCCCCTTACATAAAAAGCAATGGTTAAGCCAGGCACAGGTGGCTCATATCTGTAATCTTACTGCTTTGGGAGGCCGAGGTGGGGATTGCTTGAGGCCAGGAGTTCAAGTCCAGCCTGGGCAACATAGCAACACCCCATCTCTACAAAATATAATTACAGCCAGGCACAGTGGCACGTGCCCGTAGTCCCAGCTACTTGGGAGGCTGAAGGCTAGTGGATGGCTTGAGCCCAGGAGTTCTGGGCTGTAGTGCGCTATGCCAATCGGCTGTCCACACTAAGTTCGGCACCAGTATGGTGGCCTCCCGGGAGCGGGGGACCACCAGGTTGCCTAAGGAGTGGTGAACCGGCCTAGGTTGGACATGGAGCAGGTCAAAACTCACGTTCTGATCAGTAGTGGGATCGCGCCTGTGAATAGCCACTGCACTCCAGCCTGGGCAACATAGCAAGACCCCATCTCTAAAAAAAAAAAAAAAAATATATATATATATATATATATATATATACATACATACAAAAATTAAGGTCGGGCATGGTGGCTAACGCCAGGCACAGTGGCTCACACCTGTAATCCCAGCACTCTGGGAGGCAGAGGCGGGAGAATCTGAGGTCAGCAGTTCGAGACCAGCCTGGCCAACATGGTGAAACCCCGTCTCTACTAAAAATACAAAAATTAGCTAGGCGTGGTGGTATATGCCTGTAATCCCAGCTATTGGGGAGGCTGAGGCAGGAGAATCACTTGAACCCAGGAGACGAAGGTTGCAGTGAGCCAAGATCACGCCACTGCACTCCAGCCTGGGTGACAGAGTAAGACTCTGTCTCAAAACAAAACAAAACAAAAATGAGCCAGATGTGGTGGTGAGAACCTATAGACCCAGCCACTCTGGAGGCTGAGGTGGGAGGATTGCTTGAGCCCAAGAGTTGGAGGCTGCAGTGAGTTATGATTGCACCCCTGGACACCAGCCTGGGTGGCAGAGCAAGGCCTTGTGTCTAAAATTTTTTTTTTTTTTTGGTATTTTAGTAGAGACGGGGTTTCACCGTGTTGTCCAAGATGGTCTCTAACTACTGATCTCTTGATCCACCCGCCACAGCCTCCCAGAGTGCTGGGATTACAGGCGCAAGCCACTGAGGCCGGCCTAAAATGAAAAACTTTTTCAAGGGCAGGTTGAACTGGGTGAACTCTGAGACCCTGCATCTCACAAACCCTTGCCCACACCCTGTATGGGTCGGGCCCTAGCAGGAAACAGATGGCACGCTGTCTCATAGGGCAATTGAGAGCATTTACAAAGGTGTGGGCAGCGATAGGGAACAGACAGGAGAGGGTGAGCTGGAACTCGGCTCCGGTGGGGCCCTGAGCACCCCCGGATCTGATTGCTGATGGGAGGGAGGGAGGGATGGTTCCCGGACCAGCAGGTAGTAGCCGTGGGTGGGGGGCCCTGCAGGGGCCGGGACTGTAGGTGAAAGGAGGAAGCCACAAGAGGAAACAGGTCTCTGCTTTCCCGTCCCTGATCTCACGCCAGTGCCTCCCCTGGCCACACCTCACCAGAAGCAAGAGAGCGCACGGTCAGAGCGGTGCAGTCGCTGGAGACCAGCCTGCTGGGCCAGAGCCGCGCAGACAAGGCACAACGGATGTACAGAGGCACAGGCTGCTTTCATGCTGATCCAGTGGAATTAGATCATTCTTTTCCCCCCCCCCCTTTTTTAGAGATGGGGTCTTACTCTGTGGCCCAGGCTGGGGTATAGTGGCGCCTTCATAGCTCACTGCAGCCTTGAACTCCTGGGCTCAGGTGATCCTCCCACCTTGGCCTCCCAAAGTGCTGGGATTACAGGTGCATGCCACCACCCAGCTAATTTTTTTAATGTTTTGTAGAGATGGGATCTCTCGCTATGTTGCCCAGACTGGTCTGGAACTCCTGAGCTCAAGGGATGCTCCCACCTTGGCCTCCCAGAGTGCCGAAATTACAAACATAAGCCACCATGCCTGGCCTCCCTTCCTGCCCTGCTGGTCTCCAGATGGGAGAGAGGACCACTAAGTCCTGCCCAGACACAGGGCTGCCGAGGCTGGGGTTCGGGCTCAGGGTGTGCAGAGGGAACTCCACAGGGGCTGACCTGTGAGTCTCGGGGGACAGGGCAATTTTTTTTTTTTTTTTTTTGAGATGGAGTTTCGCTCTTGTTGCCCAGGCTGAAGTGCAATGGCTTGATCTCAGCTCACTGCAATCTCCGCCTCCCAGGTTCAAGTGATTCTCCTGCCTCAGCCTTCTGAGTAGCTGGGATTACGGGCATGCCCCACCACACCCAGCTAATTTTTTTGGTTTTGTTTTTTAGATGGAGTTTCACTCTGTCACCCAGGCTGGAGGGCAGTGGTGCAATCTCAGCTCACCACAACCCCCCCCTCCTGGGTTCAAGTAATTCTCCTGCCTCAGCCTCCTGAGTAGCTGGGATGACAGGAGCCCGCCACCACGCCCGGCTAATTTTGTATTTTTAGTAGAAATGGGGAGGTTTCTCCATGTTAGTCAGGCTGGTCTCGAACTCCTGACCTCAGGTGATCCCCCTGCCTTTGCCTCCCAAAGTGCTGGGATTACAGGCATGAGCTACTGAGCTTGGCTGAAATGGAGTCTTGCTCTGTTGCCCAGATTGGAATGCAGTGGCACGATCTCGGCTCACTGCAACCTCTGCCTCCCGGATTCAAGTGATTCTCATCTCTCAGCTTCCCAAGTAGCTAGGATTACAGGAGTACACCACATCACCCAGCTAATTTTTGTATTTTTATTAGAGAAGGCATTTCACCTTGTGGCCCAAGTTGGTCTCAAACTTCTGACCTCAAGTGATCCTCCTGCCTCGGCCTCCCAAAGTGCTAGGATTACAGGTGTGCACCACTGGACCCAGCAGGGACAGGGCAATTTTGCCAGCTGGAGAAGGAGTAGCCCCTGAATGTCCCCTTCATCACCTCCTGCCTTTTCCTTGAAAACACCTCCTCCCTGAAGCCCTCCTGGGTAGCCCTCCTACCCATATGCCTCAGGATGGGGAAGTGGGGAGTGTGGGGGTCCCCCTTGCTCCCCAGCCCCATTTGGAGTCATGTCCTATAGCTGAGCTCACAAGCCCTTCTCCACCCGTCCCTCCTGTGTCACAGCAATCGCTCACACCCTAAGCCTGCACCCATTCAGCCCCCTACCCCTGGGCACCAGCCTCCGAAGCTCCAATGGGGACTAACGACCCTCGTCCCTCCCCTCAGCTGCCTCTCATATGTCCTCGGCTCCCTGGCCATGTCTGACGGGACATCCGGGAGGCCCCTCATGCCGACAAGCTTCCCTGACAGCCAAGCCCAAAGCTGCCCCCAGCCCTAAACCTTGTCCCAGTTCCCTCATGCTCCCATCCCCAGGCCCAGGAGACCTCTCTCCCTGACATAGTCCCCCCTGGCCACACGCCACCCTGCTCTCTACAGCAGACACCAGCTGGCCACAAAGCCTTAAGCCACTTCCTTGGGTCCCATCCAATGCTGAGCCCAGAGCCCAATCTCAGGGGCTGGCGGGGAGCCCAGTACATGGCCTGTGGGAGTCTCTCAATGAAAACCCCAGCCATGCCAGGCTGGCTCCTCTGGGTTCTCTGGGGCCTGGAGGGAAAGGCCCTGGCCCCTTAAAGCCGCTGCCCATGGTCCCAGTGGAACAGAGAGGGATCCTGAGAGTCCTCTGGGAGGGAAAATGGCGGTGCCCCAGTCCTGGCTCCATTGCCTGACCCGCTTGGGCCTCAGCCTCCTTACCCACAAAAGAACAGACAAGAAGGGGCTGGGTGCGGTGGCTCATGCCTGTAATCCCAGCACACTGGGAGGCCGAGGCAGGTGGATCACAAGGTCAGGAGTTCAAGACCAGCCTGGGCAACATGGCAAAACGCCATGATATGAAAATTAGTCAGGCGTGGTAGTGCATGCCTGTAGTCCCCACTATTTAGGAGGCTGAGGCAGGAGAATCACTGGAACCCGGGAGGCAGAGATTGCAGTGAACTGAGATCGTACCAGTGCGCTCCAGCCTGGGCGACAGAGCCAGACTTTGTCTTAAAAAAAGTTAAAGAAAGGATGGACAACAGGCACCAGAAGCTCCTGTCCAGCTCTGGCCCTCCCTCAGGTCACTTAGTTCTTCCCTGTTCATTCATTCATTCATTCATTCATTCATTCATTCATTTACTCATTCATTCCCACACTCTGTAGTCACTGACTTCAGCTAGCCATGCTGGGTGCTAAGACATAGATTCCTGGCCATCAAGGCCAGTCCATCTCAGTGGCACCTAGACATGCACAGAGATGGCCAGGTAGTCCTTGAGGGACAGAGAGGCACACCCTGCCTCCCAATCCCATCTGGAGGCTGCGTGGAGGAGGGGCACAGGCATGGCTTTGATGGATGGTTAAAGGGCTGGGAGGGCATTGGGGGTGTTCCAGGGGGCAGGCACACAGCTGGAAGCTCTGCCAGAATCACCCACAGGGCGGCAAGGGCTGGAGGGTGACACTGACCCTCCCACAGACTGCAGGGTGTGGCCGCAGCAACCCACTCAGCAGCCCAACTCTGTTTTTTTTAGATGGAGTCTCACTCTTGTTGCCCAGGCTGGAGTGCAGTGTGCAATCTTGGCTCACTGCAACCTCCACCTCCCGGGTTCAAGCAATTCTCCTGCCTCAGGCTCCCGAGTAGCTGGGATCACAGGCATCCACCAGCATGCTCAGCTAATTTTTTGTATTTTTAGTAGAGACGGGGTTTCACCATGTTAGCCAGGCTGGTCTCAAACTCCTGACCCTGTGATCCACCCACCTCGGCCTCGAAAAGTGCTGAGATTATGGGCATGAGCCACTGCACCCCATCAAGTAGCCCAGCTCTTAAGGGGACAGCCTGGGAAAACAGACTTGGGGACAATAATCTTGAGCCATGAAATGATATCCAATGCCCCCTGTGCCGCCTGACATCAGCCTGATAAATGGACAAACAGACGGGAAGCAGGGGACTTGTGTGTCCCTCTCTGTTTTTCTGTCTTTCTCCATGCGCCTTCTCCTGTATCTCTCACTCTGTCTCTTGTCCTTGTTTTTAACTCTGACCCACCACGGGAACTTGGCTCACTTCCTAGGGGGAAGCTGTCTGGACTGGCCCATAGATGGGCACCACCGTTTCCCCATAAACACAAGATAAAATCAGAAATCTGGCTTCAGTTCCAGGGCTGGGCTCGGTGAGGAAGGGGCAAAGAAAAGCAGGAATGAGAGTGGGGAAAGAACAGGGACCGGCGCGGTGGCTCACGTCTGTAATCGCAGCCCTTTGGGAGGCCGAGGCGGGAGGATCGCTTGAGCCAAGAGTTCAAGAGCAGCCTGGGCAACAGAGCAAGACCCCATCTCTAAAAAAAAAATTTAAAAATTAGCTGGGCATCGTGTGGGCATATGTGGTCCCAGCTACCCGGGAGGCTGAGGTGGGAGGATCGATTGAGCCCAGCAGGTCAAGGTTGCACTGAGCTATGATTGCGTCACTGCAGTCCAGCCTGGGCACACAGCAATACCCCAAGACCTTGTCAGAAAGAAAGAAAGCGAGAAGAAAGGAAGAGAGGAAAGAAAGGAAGGAAAGAAGGAAGGAAAAAGGAAGGAAGGAAAGAAAGAAAGAAAGAGACAGAAAGAAAAAAAGGAAGGAAGGAAGGAAGAAAAAAAGAAAAAAAGAAAGAGAGAAAGAGAGGAAGGAAGGAAGGAAGGAAGGAAGGAAGGAAGGAAGGAAGGAAGGAAGGAAGGAAAGAAGGAAGGAAGGAAGGAGAGGACTGGGCACAGCGGATCACGCCGGTAATCCCAGCACTTTGGGAGGCTGAGGCAAGGCAGGCGGATCATGAGGTCAAGAGATCGAGACCATCCTGGCCAACATGGTGATACCCTGTCTCTAAAAAAAAAGAAAGAAAGAAAAAGAAGAAGAGAGACAGGGAAGGAAGTAAGGAAGGAGAGAGAAAAAGAGAGGAATTAAGGAGAGAAGGAAGAAGGGAAAGAAGGAAGAAAGGGGAGGGGAGGGAGAAAAGAAAGGCAAAAGATCAAGTGGATCTCAGGAGACAGAAGCCATTCGCAGCCCATCCCCCAAAGCCGGCAGCTGCAGAGGGAGTCACCCCGGAACCCCTCCCCTGCTGGCTGTGCCCAACGCTGACTCCACGCCCCAGCCCTTCTTCCAGACACCCAGCTGTCCATTGCAGCAGGAGCCCAGGTGCCCCAAGGGGACCCCGGTTGGAAACCAGGCGACTTCCCACTCATCCACACAGTGTCTGGCCTCCCCTCTTTGACATGGGAGCTGGGGCTCTCCTGAAAATGTGGGTTTACCTGAGGGGCCTGAAGACTTGGGCAGTGGGGGCTCTGAAGCCTTGGGGAGGGAATCAGCTTGTTTAAGAGCCTGGGGCAGCAGATGGGTGGGGGGTACCCAGTCCAATCCCATCACATTAACCTTCCCGGGGGACATTTCCATTACAGGGTCACAAAAATGCAAGGGCTGGCTGGGCATGGTGGCTCACGCCTGTAATCCCAGCACTTTGGGAGGCCAAGGCGGGTGGATCCCCTGAGGTCAGGAGTTCAAGACCAGCCTGACTAATGTTGTGAAAACTTGTCTCTACTAAAAATACAAAATTAGCCAGGTGTGGTGGCACGCACCTGTGATCCCGGCTACTCGGGAGGCTCGGGTAGGAGAATTGCTGGAACCTGGGAGGCGGAGGTTGCAGTGAGCCGAGATTGCAACACTGCACTCCAGCCTGCGAGACAGAGGGACTCTGTCTCAAAAAAAAATAAATAAATCAAATACAGAATTAAGAGAAAGAATATCTCCTGACCACCCACGGCGCAGACTGTAATCTGTCTCTGCTGGGCTGAAGAGACTGAGGGAGACAGATGAGAAATGGGAACAGAGACCTGGAGACTCAGGTCCCCGCATGACACCCATGCCAGCCACCCCGGTCACTTCAGCCCAGCCCAGGGAGCCCCTGCCCAGCAAAGCCTCATGCACAGTAGCAGTGTTAAGATGGGGCCTTGGGCCGGGCACAGTGGCTCACACCTGTAATCCCTTTGGGAGGCAGTTTGAGAAGCTGAAGTGGGTGGATCACCCACCTCAGGTCAGGAGTTCGAAACCAGCCTGGCCAACATGGCGAAACACTGTCTCTACTAAAAAACAAAAATTAACCAGGCATGGTGGTGCATGCTGTAATCCCAGCTACTTGGGAGGCTGAGGCAGAGGAATTGCTTGAACTCGAGAGGCAGAGGGTGCAGTGAGCTGAGATCACACCACTGTACTCCAGCCTGGGTGACAGAGCAAGACTCTGTCTCAAGAAAAAGCATCACTGGTGGAGGGAAGTTCGGGGCGGCTGGCTCGGGAGGGCTGGGCTGGTGGGAAGGGAGTCAAGGACCCCTAGAAGCGAGGCAGGGGTGTCCAGCTCTCCCACCTCTGCTGGGTGAACCTGCAGAGCCTTCCTGGTGACGGAGCTGGCGCAGAGACCCTGCCTAGGACAGCAGCCCTGCCTGGGATCCCCACATCTCTGGCCCCAGCAGCCCTGGGGCCTCCCTTATCTTCCCCCACTCCTATCCAGGCTTCCTCAGCAGGAGATGAGGCAGGATATTTCCACTCCCTTTCTGGAAGGTTCAGAAGGTTAATGGGAGCTAAGCACGTAAGTCCATTTAGGGGAATGAACTTCTCGGAAGAGAGGAACCTGCGTCTGGGCTGAAGGCCAAGGGCGGGGTGGGCGATGGCCCCTCTGGTCACGGAGCCTGTCCACTGGCTGCCCCTCCAACCAGCCGCCGAGCCCCAGAGACTCCGTGAATGCCAGAGACTGACTGGAGACCTTCTCTGCCTTGGCAGGGTGAGAGACCCCCTTCTCTTCCCACCGTGGCCGGCTCCAGCCCGGGGCTGTCCAGGCAGTGAGGTCTCAGGGCCTGGGAAGTGGGTGGCCAGTGGGTCTTGGTTGTACTCAACTCACCCCCTTGGGTCTAAGGCTGGGGTGAATACAAGAGCCCACCTGGACCTGGAGGGACACCAGGCTTATACTAAGGTCCCAAGAAGTGAAAAGCTAGGCCGGGCGCGGTGGCTCAAGCCTGTAATCCCAGCACTTTGGGAGGCCAAGGCGGGTGGATCACGAGGTCAAGAGATCGAGACCATCCTAGTCAACATGGTGAAACCCCGTCTCTACTAAAAATACAAAAAATTAGCTGGGCATGGTGGCGCGTGCCTGTAATCCCAGCTACTCAGGAGGCTGAGGCAGGAGAATTGCCTGAACCCAGGAGGCGGAGGTTGCGGTGAGCCGAGATCGCGCCGTTGCACTCCAGCCTGGGTAACATGAGTGAAACTCCGGTTAAACTCCGTCTAAAAAAAAAAGAAGTGAAAAGCTTTCCCCGGCCCAAGCAGAGAAACTGGACCTTGAAGCCACATCCTCGGACTTAGTCCCCAAAGTGGGAGACATTTGCCTCCAGGCTGTTCTCTTCCCACCCCACCTTTCTGTGAGCCCCGGCTTCCCTGTCATCCGCCCCAAGCTGTGTGCTGGGCACTGGGGGCAGGAATAGCTTGACCACAGTCCCTGTCCTGTGGCAAAGGGGCCGGCCAGGCCACAGAGGGCCAGATCCCAAGCAGATAATCCCAAAGTGCCATGAGAGATGCTCCCAGGGCCTGGGCGTGATGGTTCATATCTGTAATCCCAGCACTTTGGGAGGCTGAGGCAGGTGGATCACTTGAGGTCAAGAGTTCGAGACCAGCCTGGCCAACAAAGTGAAACTCTGTCTCTACTAAATAAATAAATAAATACAAAAATTAGCTGGGCATGGTGGTGCACACCTGTAATCCCAGATACTCGGGAGGTTGAGGCAGGAGTATTGCTTAAATACAGGAGGTGGAGGCTGCAGTAAGCCAAGATTGCGCCACTGCACTCCAGTCTGGGCAATAGAGCAAGACTCCATCTCAAAAAGAAAAAAAAGAGAGAGAGAGAGAGAGAGAGAAAAGCTCTCAGCCTGCAGGAAAGGGCTCCCTCTTTGTTGGCACACACAGTGGACCCTTTAGCTGTTACAGGTGTGCCCTGGGCCCACCAGGATAGAAGCAGGGTCAGGAGGGCTGCCCTGCTCTGCAAAACAGAAGCTGAGGGATCCGAATTTTCTGTTGCTTCGTGAATAGAGGGAGGTGAGGGAGACACATGGCGGGTCCCCTGGGAAGGTGGTGGGGACACCTGTGAAATGTGTGGAGAGGCACAGTCAGAACCAGCCTGTTTAGAATTCAGTGTTCTACCCCTGCCCTAGACCCCAACAATTGGTATTTCCCCAAGAGAAATGAGCACTGAGCTTCCTGAAAGACATGGGCTTTGGGAGGCCGAGGTGGGTGGATCACTTGAGGTCAGGAGTTCGAGACCAGCCTGGCCAACATGTCAAAACCCCGTCTCTACTAAAAGTACAAAAAAGCCGGGCATGGTGGCGGGTGCCTGTAGTCCCAGCTACTCGGGAGGCTGAGGCAGGAGAATCACTTGAACTCAGGAGGTGGAGGTTGTAGTGAGCCGAGATCGTGCCACTGCACTCCAGCCTGGGCGACAGAGCAAGACTGCGTCTCAGAAAAAAAAAAAAAAAGACACGTGCAAGAACATTCAGACCAGCCTTTTTCATAACAGACCCACACAGGAAAAAACAGATGTTCATCCACAGGCAAGTGGAGAGGCCAGTTGTGGACCTTTGCCCACATCACAGAATGCTAATTGGCAACATGGTGGGTTCCACAGACAGGTCATTGGCAAAGAAGCCAGGCACAAGTGAATACACACAGTACGATTCCATTTATTTTATTATTATTATTATTATTATTATTTTTTTTTTTTTTTTTTTGGAGACGGAGTCTCGCTCTTGCTAC
>NW_022437028.1:6579134-6586780 GCF_009761245.1 Sapajus apella
TTATTATTGGGACGGAGTCTCGATCTGTCACCCGGGCTGGAGTGCAATGGCTTGATCTCGGCTCACTGCAACCTCTGCCTCCCGGGTTCAAGCGATTTTCCTGCCTCAGCCTCCTGAGTAGCTGGCACTACAGGCATGCGCCACCACGCCCCGCTAATTTTTGTATTTTTAATAGAGACAGGGTTTCACTATGTTGGCCAGGATGGTCTCGATCTCTTGACCTCATGATCTACTCGCCTCAGCCTCCCCGAGTGCTGGGATTACAGGCGTGAGCCGCCGCGCCCGGCCTATTATTATTATCATTATTTTTGAGACAGAGTTTCGCTCTTGTTGCCCAGACTGGAGGGCAATGGTGCGATCTTGGCTCACCATAACCTCTGCCTCCCGGGTTCAAGTGATTCTCCTGCCTCAGCCTCCTGAGTAGCTGGGATTACAGGCATGCCACCACACCCAGATGTACTGGTCACGCTGGTCTCAAACTCCTGATCTCACGTGGTCCACCCGCCTTGGCCTCCCAAAGTGCTGGGATTACAGGCGTGAGCCACCGCGCCCGGCCAGGATTCCATTTCTATAACGAACAAAAGCAGGCGGGAAAGCCGGGCACAGTGGCTCACACCTATAATCCCAGAACTTTAAGAGGCCAAGGGGGGTGGATCGCTTGAGCCCCGGAGTTTGTTTGTTTGTTTTTTTTTTTTTTTGAGACGGAGTTTCACTCTTGTTGCCCAGGCTGGAGTGCAATGGCGCGATCTCGGCTCACCGCAACCTCCGCTTCCTGGGTTCAGGCAATTCTCCTGCCTCAGCCTCCTGAGCAGCTGGCACTACAGGCATGTGCCACCATGCCCAGCTGATTTTTTGTATTTTTAGTAGAGACGGGGTTTCACCATGTTGACCAGGATGGTCTCGATCTCTTGACCTCGTGATCCACCCGCCTCGGCCTCCCAAAGTGCTGGGATTACAGGCGTGAGCCACCGCATCCGGCAAGCCCCGGAGTTTGAGACCAGCTTGGGCAACATTGCAAGACCCCATCTCTAAAAAAATAAAAAATTAGCCGAGCATGGTGGTGCAGGTCCCCAGCTACTCAGGAGCCTGAGGCAGGAGGATCACTTGAGACTGAGGCGGAGGCTGCAGTGAGCCGTGATTGTGCCACTGCCCTCCAGTCTGGGCGACGGAGTGAGACTCTGCCTCAAAAAAGCAGGTGGGAGTGATCTATGGCAATACACTGGGACAGAATTTCTTTCCAGGGTTGGTGATGGCTGGTATGGGAAACAAGGAAGCCTCTTGGGACTGGGAATGTTCTAGATCTTGATCTGGGAGATGGTGATGCAGTCTTAGGCATGTGTAAGGCTTCCTTGAGCTGTCCACATAAGATCTGTGCACTTTAGCTGAATGTGGTGGCTTACACCTGGAATCCCAGCACTTTGGGAAGCTGAGGTGGGTGGACTGCCAGAGGCCAGGAGTTCGAGACCAGCCTGGGCAACATATTGAGACCCCTGACTCTACGAAAAATAATTTTTTTTTTTTTGGCCGGGCATGGTGGCTCATGCCTGTAATCCCAGCACTTTGGGATGCTGAGGCGGGTGGATCACTAGGTCAGAAGATCAAAGACCAGCCTGGCCAGCACGGTGAAACCCCGTTTTGACTAAAAGTAAAAAAAATTAGCCAGGCATGGTGGCACACACCTATAATCCCTGCTACTCAGGAGGCTGAGGCAGGAGAATCACTTGAACCTGGGAGGCAGAGGTTGCAGTGAGCTGAGATCGCGCCACTGCACTCCAGCCTGGAAACAGAGTGAGACTCCGTCTCAATAAATAAATAAATAAATAAACGATCTGTGCAGTTCTCTGTATGGAAAATGTCCATGTCTATCCAGCAAGCATCCATGGAGTACTCTGGAGAAATGTGGGTTAGCAAGACACTGGGTGGTGTCAGGCACGGGAGGGATGGGGGTATTGTCACGCAGACCATTCCAGGTAGAGCCAAGGCAGAGATACAGGGGGACAGTGTGGGACCTACTGGGGGTGGCTAAGTGGGGGGGGGCACCAGTGATCCAAGGGCTGGGGGCATCTAGAGGCCAGGGTTCCCGTTACCCACCATGCCCAGGATCTGTGAGAGCAGTGGGTGGGGGGAGGGACCGCCCAGGGCGCTCTCTGGGCAAAAGGCCAGGGTGAAAACCTGGCGCCATCGCCTCACCTTCCCATGCCCCCACTGTGGCTCCATCCTGGCTCCTGGTTCTCATCAGCCGAGCCAGGGCCTTTTCCCGGCTGGGGGGTGGCCATGGCGCCAGAATCCACGGCAGGTTTACGTTCCGACCACAGCTGCACTGGCCCCATCCCAAGTCCCCTCGGTTGCACACATATTTTTCTCCCTGTGGAGCCAGAAGGAGCCTGGCCAGGTCCTGCACAGGGTTCTGGAGGCGAGAGTCCCTTTGGAATCATGTTGTCTCCCCCAGCCCTGGGCCATCTCTGCTCAGGGAGTACCCTCAGAGCCATGCCTGGCCCCATTCCCCCACTTCCCAGCCCTTCCTCCTGGTCTTTCTCCCAGCCCCCGCCCCTCTCCTTTAAGCCCACCTCTGGTACCGCCTCTTCCAGGAAGCCCCCGGAACCATCTCCATTCTCAGTGGGAGCAGTGTGTCCTTGGTTGCTCCCTGAGTCTATGGCAGAGATCTGGACCCAAGACTCTGGACCCCGAGCTTTGAGGTGGCAGGTAACACCCACTACCTGGCGCTTCACTTGCCTTGCTACGCGTCAGTTTGTTTTCACCCACAGGGGCTGGGGCTGAGGGGATTCAGGGACTGCAGCTCCAGGAGGCCTTAGAGCAAAGGATATAGGCGGGGCAGGGTGGCTCACACCTCTAATTCCAGCACTGTGGGAGGCAGAGGCGGGAGGATCACTCGAGTCTAGGAGTTGGAGTCCAACCTGGGCAACACAGTGAGATCCCATCTCTACAAATAATTTAGAAGTTTTTTTTCCTTTTTCTTTTCTTTTTTTTTTTTTTAGTTATTTTTTTGAGACAGAGTCTTACTCTGTCGCTCAGGCAAGCTCAGTTCACTGCAACCTCTGCCTCCCGGGGTCCAGAGTTCCGGAGTAGCTGGGATTACAGGCATGAGCCACCACACCCAGCTCTCCAAAAAAATAAATAAATAAACCAATTTTGGCTGGGTGCCGTGGCTCACGCCTGTAATCCCAGCACTTTGGAAGGCCAAGGCGGGAGGATCACTTGAGGTCAGTAGCTGGACACTAGCCTAGCCAACATAGTGAAACCTCATCTCTACTAAAAATACAAAAAAATTAGCTGGGTGTGGTGGTGCGTGCCTGTGATCCTAGCTACTCAGGAGGCTGAGGCACGAGAATTGCTTGAACCTGGGAGGCAGAAGATGCCGTGAGCCAAGATCAAGCCATGCACTCCAGCCTGGGCAATAGAGTGAGACTCAATCTCAGAAAAAAAAAAAAAAAAATTTTTTTTTTTGAAAAGAAAGAAAGGGCTGGACACAGTGGCTCATGCCAGTAATCCCAGCACTTTGGAAGGCTGAGGCAGGTGGATCACCTGAGATCAAGAGTTCAAGACCAACCTGACCAACATGGAGAAACCGCAACCCTACTGAAAAATACAAAAATCGCCAGGCACGCGGGCTCATGCCTGTCATCCCAGCACTTTAGGAGGCCAAGGGAGGCGGATCGCCTGAGGTCAGGAGTTCAGGACCAGCCTGACCAACATGGAGAAACCCCGTCTCTACTAAAAATACAAAATTACCCAGGTGTGTGGGCAGGTGCCTGTAATCCCAGCTGCTCAGGAGGCTGAGGCAGGAGAATTGCTTGAACCTGGGAGGCAGAGGTTGTGGTGAGCCGAGATCGTGCCATTACACTCCAGCCTGGGCAACAAGAGCGAAACTCCATCTTGAGAAAAAAAAAAAAGAAAAAGAAAGAAAAGAGAAAAGGGAAAGGAGACCATCAGAGTCTAAGACCACGGGAAAACTCCTGGCAGCCATGGCCTGCTCACTTTTGGGATCCCCTTGGCCTCAGGGCATGCCCTAAGGTGACATATGTCACCAGCCCTATGCCTGCCTCTGTCGACCTTCCTCTCTGCTGAAGACCATTCTCAGCCACCCCCGAAATGCCCAGAGGGGACCGGCAACCTCTTCCCACTCCACCCCACACAAGGGGCCCCGGGAAAAAGTGGGGGCAACATTGCCCCCACCCCCACCCCTACTTCAGCCTGGGCACTCAGAGCAGCCCTCTCTGTCTCTGAATTTTCTCATTTTTTCTTTCTGGAGATGGAGTCTTGCTATGTCACCAAGGCTGGAATGCTGCGGTGTGATCTTGGCTCACTGCAACTTCCACATCCCGGGTTCAAGCGATTCTCACACCTCACCCTCCTGAGTAGCTGGGATTATATGTTCAAGCCACCGCTCCTACCCTCTAAATTTTCTTCTTTTTTTCTTTTTTTGGCATGGAGTTTTGTTCTTGTTGCCCAGGCTGGAGTGTAATGGCTCTATCTCAGCTCACTGCAACCTCCACCTCCTGGGTTTAAGCGATTCTCCTGCCTCAGCCTCCCAAGTAGCTGGGATCACAGGCACCCACCACCATATCTGGCTCATTTTTTGTATTTTTAGTACAGACGAGGTTTCAGCACATTGGCCAGGCTGGTCTTGAACTCCTGACCTCAGGTGATTCGCCTTCCTTGGCCTCCCAAACTGCTGGGATTACAGGCATGCGCCTGATTTCCTGTCGCTCTCTGCCTCTGTGTTTCTCCATCTATTTCTCTCTGTGTCTTTCTCTTGGAGCAGGGTCTTTCTCTCTGACCCCCCAGGTGTTGGAAATAAATGTTGGAAATAGATGCTCAGTGCCGCAAAGAAAAATTAGCACTGAGACAAAGGATCTTTCAGCAATGCAATATTTACTTCCTGGTCTGCAGGAAGGGTACTTGCTACAATGCTAGTTCATTGTATTTGCCATGAGAGTACAATGAACAAAGGAAAACAGACACATTTATTTATCCCTTACACATTTGGGGTTGTCCCTACTGCTGTGTCTGATCTCCGTTGGCTGGAGCCAGACCTCACAGTCTAAACTAAAACCCGATTGGCTAATAACTGAAAACTTTTCTGAGCAGGTAAAAGCAATGGCGAGCTGGGGCGTGCCTGTGAGCACGTCCAGCACAGATATCTTGGTTACAGTACAAAGGACACAGAATGTACTATGTGCCTGTAAGCATGGCATGTCTCACGGCTACACAGGATAGGGCTTAACAAAGTTATTAGCACATTTATTCTTTAACAAGAAAGGAAACTTTAAAAAGGAACTTTTCTACTTCCCACACAGGGACGCTGGGGACTGGGCTAGGAGGAGGTGAGTCTGTCATTGTGACTTTGCAGCTCCTTATCTATGAAGTGGATGGGACACCAGCATTCAGTCCCGGAGTCCTTTTGGTGTGCTGAGGCACGGCTGGTGCAGAGTTAAGGGTTCAGGCCATGATTTCTGCATCCACAAAAGGGGGAAAGTGAGGCCAGGCGTGGTGGCTCATGCCTGTAATCCCAGCAATTTGGGAGGCCAAGGCAGGCAGATCACCTGAGACCAGGAGTTCGAGACCATCCTGGCCAACATGGCAAAACCCTGCCTCTACTAAAAATACAAAAATTAGCAGGGTGTGGTAGCACATGTCTGTAATCCCAGCTACACAGGAGGCTGACAAGAATTGCTTGAACCCAGGAGGTGGAGGTTGCAGTGAGCTGAGATCACACCACTGCACTCCAGAGGGAACAAAAGAGAGAGACAATAAAAAAAAAAAAAAAAAAAAAAGAATTATGGGGGTGGAGGGTGAGAACAGCCCTGCTCCTCTGGGAGTTAATGAGAGGACTTCCTGAGTGCTTACCCCAGGGAGGTGCCCTGTGGGGTCTGGTGACCAAGTGGCTCACATTCTGTTCCCAGCCACTCTGCGGGGTGCAGCCACCATTGCCCCCCTCTACAGATTAGGCAGATGAAGCCCAGAGAGGCTGAACAACTGGCCCACAGTCACACAGCAGGTCCTATCATAGCCGTGGAGGTAGGATTTGAACTCATTCGTCTGGCTCCAGAGCATGCCATCTTCACTGTGGACCTCGTTCTTTTGTGGGTTTTGTTTTTTCTTTTTGGAGACAGGATCTTGCTCTGTCACCGAGGCTGGAGTGCAGTGGCACAACCACCGCTCACTGCAGCCCTGACCTCTGAGCTCAGGCGATCCTCCCACCTCTGCCTTTTGCGTAGCTGGGCCTACAGGTGTGCACCACTATGTCTGGCTAACCTTTTGATTTTTTGTAAAGACAGGATCTTGCTATGTAGCCTACGCTGGTCTTGAACTCCAGGCTTCAAGTGATCCTCTGCCTTGGCCTCCCAAAGTGCTGGGATGACAGGCATTGAGCTACCACGTCCAGTTTGTGGACCTTGGCTTTAAAACTGTTACTCAGGCCAGGCGCAGTGGCTCACGCCTGTCATCCCAGCACTTAGGGAGGCCGAGGCAGGTGGATCACCTGAGGTCAGGAGTTCGAGACCAGCCTGGCCAACATGGTAAAACTCCGTCTCTACTAAAAATACAAAAAAAAAAAAAAAAATTAGCTGGGCAGGATGGCAGTTGCCTGTAATCCCAGCTGCTCAGGAGGCTGAGGTGGGAGAATCACTTGAACCCAGGAGGCGGAGATTGCAGTAAACTAAGATCACACCACTGCACTCTAGCCGGGGCAACAGAGTGAGACTCTGTCTAAAAAAAAACAACAAAAACTGTTTTTGCTCAATGGTATCTGTCTAAATGGTGCAGTGGGGGTGTCAAGATTGGTGGGGTAGGGGGAAGCTGGGGATACAGCCCCATCTGGCCTCAGATGGCTCCCAGCCTGCCCCTCTGGCCAGCCAGGACTTCTTGACATACAGCTGTCACTTGGCCCAGAGCCTGCCAGCCGCTCCTTATGCCCCTGGCTCCTGTGCCCAGCTTTTGCGGGTTCACAGCTGGGCTCCTCTGCCCTTCGGAGAGGGCTGCCCCCACCACCCTGCACACCTGCCCCCAGCTTCCTCTGCATCCCCTGCTCCGGCCTCCTATCCATCCTTCTGGGGTTCTCCTCTTCCAGCAATGCCTTCGGTCTCGTCCTCCCAGGAGTTAGCTCCTCCCAGAAGTCCTCTCTGGGGGCTCTGGGCCGTGGCGCAGGAGGACAGGCACCAGCACCCACTGTCAGAATCTGATGGGTAAGGATAGAAGGTGACTCAGGAGTCTTTCCTCTGGGCAGGGGCGATTTTCTTCCAGGAGAGGTGTGAGGCCCCTGGCTCCTAAAACTCCTTGAGGTTCAAGAGGGAAAATGCTTTGGCTCCAAAATATTAAAACTGCAACATTAAAAAATAGTAAATGTTTACTGAAATGTCTTCTAAATATAACTTAGGTCAGCTTCAACCATTGTTAAATTTAGTATTTCAAAATGCGTCACTGCATATGAAAACAATCTGTAGGTCACATTTTCTCACTTTGGAAGAATCCCTAAGACTCTCAAGAATGCCTGATGTTTGTAGAGAAATAGGCCAGCAGCAAATCAAACAAGTTTCTTGTCCCCAAACAGCTTTGAAAGTTAAGTTATAAAATTCCTTTCAAATATTTTTTTTTTTTTTTTTTTTTTTTTTTTTTTTTTTTTTTTT
>NW_022437028.1:6586880-6604921 GCF_009761245.1 Sapajus apella
GCCTCCTGGGTTCAGGCAATTCTCCTGCCTCAACCTCCTCAGTAGCTGGGATTACAGGCACGCGCCACCATGCCCAGCTAATTTTTTGTATTTTTAGTAGAGACGGGGTTTCACCATGTTGACCAGGATGGTCTCGATCTCTTGACCTCGTGATCCACCCGCCTCGGCCTCCCAAAGTGCTGGGATTACAGGCTTGAGCCACCGCGCCCGGCCTTACCTTTCAAATATTTTATACAGCCAAAATATATGTACAAAGTTGGGGTATGGCTGCACTTTTTCTATTCTGGTAAGAAACACATAAGGTTTACCATCTTAACTATTTTATTTCTTTGTATTTTAATTTAATTTTATTTTTTCTCATGTTACCCAGGCTGGTCTTGAACTCCTCAACTCAAGTGATCCGCCCACCTCAGCCTCCCAAAGTATTGGGATTACAGGCATGTACATGCGTGAGCTACTACTGCCCCTGGCCCGTCTTAACTTTTTTTTTTTTTTTTTGACTAGGTCTTTCTCTGTCACCCAGGCTGGAGTGCAGTGGCGCCATCTCAGCTCACTGCAACCTCCACCTCCCAGGTTCAAGCGATTCTCCTGCCTCAGCTTCTCGAGTAGCTGGGACTACAAGCGTGCGCCACCAAGCCCGGCTAATTTTTGTATTTTTAGTAGAGATGGGGTTTCACCATGTTGGTCAGGCTGGTCTCGAACTCCTGACCTCAGGTGATCCCCCTGCCTCGGCCTCCCAAAGTGCCGGGATTCCAGGTGTGAGCCACTGCACCCGGCCCATCTTCACTATTTTTAAGTGGCCAGCACAGTAGCATTAACTATATACACATAGTTGTGCAGAGATCTCTGGAACTTTCTCACCTTGCAAAACTGAAACCCTACACCCAACAAACAACTCCCTTTCCCTGGCCCCTCCAGCCCCTCAAAACTGCTACTCTCCTTTCTGCTTCTGTGAATTTCACTATTCCAGATTCCTGCCCTAAGTGGAAGCAACCATATTTGTCTTTCCTTGTAACTGGCTCATTTTGCTCAGCATTGTGTCTTCAGGCTTCATCCATGTTTTAGCATGTGTCAGAATTTCCTTCCTTGCTTTTTTTTTTTTTTTTTAGACAGAGTCTCACTTTGTCTCGCAGGCTAGAGTGCCATGGCATGAACTCAGCTCACTGTGACCTCCACCTCCTGGGTTCAAGCGATTCTCCTGCCTCGGCCTCCCGAGTGGCTGGGATTACAGGTGCCTACCACCATGCTTGGCTAATTTTTGTATTTTTAGTAGAGACAGGATTTCGCCATGTCGGCCAGGCTGGTCTTGAACTCCTGACCGCAGGTGATCTGCCCTCCTCGCCCTCCCAAAGTGCTGGGATTACAGGTGTAAGCCACCGTGCCTGGCCTTGTTTTTGTTTTGTTTTGTTTTGTTTTAGACAAGAGTTTTGCTCTGTTGACCACACTGGAGTGCAGTCATGTGATCATAGCTCGCTGCAGTCTAGGCTCAAGCAAATTTCCTGCCTCAGCCTTCTGAGTAGCTCGAACTACAGGCACACGCCATCATGCCTGGCTAATATTTTTATTTTTTGTAGCAAAAGGGGTCTCATTATGTTGCCCCGAGGGTCTTGAACTCCTGGCCTCAAGTGATCCTCCCATCTTGACCTCCCGAAGTGTCACAGGCATGAGCCACTGTGCCCCACCTCAATCAAACACTTTTTCTTTCAATGACATTGACCTGTTGTGAATATTAAAAGCATGCACTAAAACTCAAGAGCTGCCTCATCTTCTGTGCCAGGGACCACTGTGACGTCTGTGAGCCCTACGCACATTCGACTTATATAGGTTAAGATATTCAAATGTGGCCAGGCACAGTGGCTCACACCTGTCATCCTAGCACTTTGGGAGGCTGAGTTGGGTGGCTTATCTGAGGTCAGGAGTTTGAGACCAGCCTGGCCAACATGGTGAAACCGTGTCTCTACTAAAAATACAAAAATGAGCCAGGCGTGGTGGCATGTGCCTGAAGTCCCAGCTACTTGGGAGGCTAAGGCAGGAGAATCCCTTGAACCAGGGAGGCAGAGGTTGCAGTGAGCCAAGACTGTGCCATTGCACTCCAGCCTAGGCGACAAGAGCAAAACTCCGTCTTAAAAAAAAAAAAAGATATTCAAATGTGTATTTTACAACTGCTTTGGCATAAAGACTGCTCTGATACCCATCAGGCCAGATTCATTATTACATGTTCATTACTGTTATACTCATTTTTTTAAAGAAATTAATTCAATATTATACTCATTTTTAACTGGTCATGGTGGCTCACATCAGTGGTCCCAGCACTTTGAGAGGCCAAGGCAGGAGGATAACTTGAGGCCAGGAGTTCTAGACCAGCCTGAGCGACATAATGAGACTACCATTTCTTTCTTTTTTTTTTTTTTTTTTGAGATGGAGTTTCATTCTTGTTGTCCAGGCTGGAGTGCAATGGCGTGATCTCAGCTCACTGCAGCCTCCGCCTCCCAGGTTCAAGTGATTCTCCTGCCTCAGCCTCCCAAGTAGCTGGGATTACAGGCAATGCACCACCACGCCCAGTTAATTTTGTATTTTCAGTAGAGACGGGGTTTCTCTAAGTTGGTCAGGCGGGTCTTGAACTCCTGACCTCAGATATCTATCTACCTCAGCCTCCCAAAGTGCTGGGATTACACACATGAGCCGCCTCACCCAGCCTAGAGACCCCCATTTCTATTAAAATAAAAAAAATTTTGCCAGGTGTGGTGGTATGCACTTATAGTCTTAGCTACTCAGGAGGCTGCGGAGGGAGGATTGCTTGAACCCAGGAGATTGAGGCTGCAGTGAGCTATGATTGCACCACTGCATTCTAGCCAACAGAGCCTGGCTGAAAATAAATTAATTATTTAAAAAAATAAATATAGCCGGGCGCGGTGGCTCAAGCCTGTAATCCCAGCACTTTGGGAGGCCGAGGCGGGTGGATCACGAGGTCAAGAGATCGAGACCATCCTGGTCAACATGGTGAAACCCCATCTCTACCAAAAATACAAAAAATTAGCTGGGCATGGTGGTGCGTGCCTGTAATCCCAGCTACTCAGGAGGCTGAGGCAGGAGAATTGCCTGAACCCAGGAGGCAGAGGTTGCGGTGAGCCGAGATCGGGCCATTGCACTCCAGCCTGGGTAACATGAGTGAAACTCCGTCTGGAAAAAAAAATAAAAATAAAAAAATAAATAAATAAATATAGGCCAGGCATGGTGCCTCACACCTGTAAACCCAGCACTTTCAGAGGCCGAGGCAGGAGGATCACCTGAGGTCGGGCATTGGAGACCAGCCTTACCAACATGGAGAAACTCCTCTACTAAAAATACAAAAATTTGCTGGGTGTGATGGCACATGCCTGTAATCCCAGCTACTTGGGAGGCTGAGGCAGGAGAATCGCTTGAACTCAGGAGGCAGAGGTTGCACTGAGCTGAGATCTGGCCATTGCTCTCCAGCCTGGGCAACAAGAGTGAAACTCTGTCTCAAAAAAAATAAAAATAAAAAAGAATATATATATATATATATAAATATATGGGCAGGGATACACCATGCAACTGCTGAAGTCAGGCAGGGGTACACAAAGTTGGAGACATTTCACAAGGTGCCACATCCTGCACTTCCCAAATCTTCACATCATCCCTTTAATCCAAACTTTTCTTTTTTATTTTTATGTTTGTTTTTTGTTTTTGTTTGTTTGTTTGTTTGAGATGGAGTCTCGCTCTGTCGCCCAAGCTGGAGTGCAATGGAGCGATCTCCACTCACTGCAACCTCTGCCTCCCAGTTTCAAGCAATTCTCCTGCCTCAGTCTCCTGAGTAGCTGGGATTAAAGATGCGTGCCACCATGCCCAGCTAATTCTTTTTTGTGTCTTTAGTAGAGGTGGGGTTTTACCATGTTGGCCAGGCTAGTCTGGAACTTCTGACCTCATGATCCACCCACCTCAGCCTCCCAAAGTGCTGGGATTACAGGCGTGAGCCACCACGCCCGCCTGTACTCCAAACTTTTCACAGGGAAAGGCCAAGCTCTCCCCCACAGCCAAAGCCCACCATTGTCTGGCTCCTGTCTGCTTCTCCAAACTCATGTTCCGTCAGCCTCCCTTGCCTGCCTCGTGGACATTTCCAGAACACCCCAGCCTCCCCCATGCCCATGCACCTTCCTCACACCGGACCTTCGCTGGGAGAGTTACCTCCCATCATGGCCAGCCACACATCCTTCCAGTCCCAGTTTCAATGTCACCTCCATGGCTGGAGGTGGCTCACTGTAATTCCAGGGCTTTGGGAGGCCAAGAAGGGAGGATCACTTGAGGCCAGGAGTTCAAGACCAGCCTGGGCAACACAGGAAGACCCCTGTCTCTATAAAAAATTTAAAAATTAGCCAAGCATGGTGGTGCAGGTATGGAGTCCCAGCTACTCAGGAGGCTGAGGCGGGAGGATTGCTTGAGCCCAGGAGTTAGAGGCTACGGTGAGCTGTGATGGGAGCACTGTGCTCCAGCCTGGTCATATTTCTGTTGTTGTTTTCAGACACCGTCTCTCTCTTCATCACCCAGGCTGGAGTGTATTTTTAGTAGAGAGGAAGTTTCACTATGTTACTCAGGCTGGTCTCGAACTCCTGAACTCAGGTGATCCACCCGCCTTGGCCTCCCCAAGTGCTGGGATTACAGAGGTGAACCACTGTGCCTGGCCTAGCCTGGTCATCTCCTCTTTGAAGATACCCTGAACTCCGCCCTCCTCTACATTCCCATTCATTCTCTGCAGTAGCGCTCACCCACCCATTTACGCCATTCTTCCATTCAAGACCAGCCATAAGCCCCTTGAGGATGGGCACCGTGGCAGGTTTTTCTCTGGATCCTAGTGCCCAGCATGGAGCCTGGCACACCGCAGGCATTCATTGAATGCTGAAGAAATAGCCAGATGGCTAAGTGACTAAATGAGTGAAAGAATGCATGACTAGGCCAGGTGAGGTGGCTCACGCCTATAATCTCAGCACTTTGGGAGGGATGAGGCGGGCAAATCACAAAGTCAGGAGTTCGAGACCAGCCTGGCCAATATGGTGAAACCCTGTCTCTACTAAAACATAAAAATTAACCAGGTGTGGTGGTGCACACCTGTAGTCCCAGCTACTTGGGAGGCTGAGAGGCAGGAGAATTGCTTGAAGCCAGGAATCAGAGGGTGTAGTGAACTGAGATCATGCCACTGTACTGCAGCCTGGTGACAGAGTGAGACTCTGTCTCAAAAAAAAAAAAAAAAAAAAAAATAAGGAAAATAGGAAACAAGTGTAGTGGTCTGCCCAGCAAGGGGTCTCCTCTGTGGCCCACCAGAGATTGGAGTGTCTCTGCTAGGATTGGGCTCCCCTCCCAGCCCCACCCTCTGACTCACCCGCTCTCCAGAGAGCAGTTTCTGGGAACGTGCTAAAGATTTGGCTCACTTCCCCGGCTGAATGGAATCCTGTGTTGAGGATGTTCTGCCCCAGGAGTCCCTGAGCTCACAGGCTGTGCTCCCAGGGGGAGGGATACTGGAGATGAGAAAGGGAGGGTTTCACGTGCCCTTAGCGGCTGAGGCTACAGCAGAATGGCAGGTGCTGAGAACCGCTGAGAACCGCTCAGCAGCCCCCAGGCAGGGAGCCTGTCAGTTTCCTCCTTCTTTTTTTTTTTTTTTGAGATGGAGTTTTACTTTTGTTGCTCAGGCTGGAGTGGTGCAATGGTGTCATCTCAGCTCATCACAACCTCTGCCTCCCGGATTCAAGCAATTCTCCTACCTCAGCCTCCCGAGTAGCTGGGATGACTGGCATGCGCCACCATGCCTGACTAATTTTGTATTTTTAGTAGAGGCGGGGTTTTCTCTATGTTGGTCAAGCTGGTCTTGAACTCCTGACCTCAGGTGATCCGCCTCCCTTGGCCTCCCAAAGTGCTGGGATTACAGGCATGAACCACTGCGCTCGGCATTGTTTGTTTATTTTTGTTTCTTCTTTTTTTTTTTGAGACAGGGTCTTGCTCTGTTGCCCAAGCTGGAGTGCAGTGGCGCAATCACAGCTCACCACAGCCTCTACCTCCTGGGCCCAGGTGATCCTCACACCTCCGCCTCCTAACTAGCTGGGACTACAGGTTCATGCCACTACTCCTGGCTACTGTGTGTGTGTGTGTGTGTGTGTGTGTGTGTGTGTGTGTGTGTGTGTGTGTGTGTGTGTAGACAGGGTTTCACACTGTTGCCCAGGCTAGTTTTGAACTCCTGGGCTCAAGCGATCTACCCACCTCAGCCTCCCAAAGTGCTGGGATTACAACCATGAGCCACCATACTTGGCCTATCTATCAATCATCTGTCTATCTATCCATTCATCTATCTATCTATCTATCATCTTATCTATCTATTTTTGAGACGGATTCTTGCTCCGTCGCCCAGGCTGGAGTGCAGTGGCAAGATCTGGGCTCACTGCAACCTCTGCCTCCCAGGTGCAAGCGATTCTCCTACCTCAGTCTCCCAAGTAGCTGGGATTACAGGTGCACACCACCACGCCCAGCTAATTTTTGTATTTTTTTTTTTTTTTTAGTAGAGACAAGTTTTCACCATGTTGGTCAGGCTAGTATTTATTTTTTTAGAGACAGGTCTCACTGTCACCGAGGCTGGGTGGGGTGGCACAATCATAGCTCACTGCAGCTTCAACATCCTGGGCTCAAGCAATCCTCCTGCCTCAGCCTCCTGAGTAGCTGGGACCACAGGCGAGGACCATGATGGCTGGCTAATTTTTTAATTTTTTGTAGAGATGGGGTCTTGCTGTGATGCCCAGGCTGGTCTCGAACTGACGTGGAGAAATTCAAGATACTGCAGTGAATCTAGCCACTCTTTGGGCTCCCCAGCACAGGAACCCCCTTTCTCTCTGCCCAGTGGCCTCCTCCTTCTCCCGGCTCCCAGCACAGATGCCACCAATCTGTCACTGGCTCTCCCAGCTTTGTCGTGAAGAGGGATTTGGAGTGTAACAGTTGTATCGGCAGCACACGGCGTCCTGTGTCGGTGTGAGTTGAGGGTCTGGGGCCAGGGCTAGCGGACCTGGGGGTCCTGCCCCAAGCCACTTGTACGATGAATTTGGGGCATTGTTCCTGGCTATGTGTGGTCTTTGTGCCTGGTTCTCAGGAAAATTTGTGATATGCTAGATATCCATCTAATGAACACTTTTTTGTTTAGTTAAAGCTGGTTCTTGCTGCTTAGAACTAGTAACCGGGAAAGCATGGCACAACAAAGCTAAAGCGATTGTGGATGGCATCACTGAGGGTCTGCTGCTCAAGAGAAGGGAGGATTTCGTTTGTTTACATCTGTTTTATGTAGCTACACTCTGGAAGGCCTGGTGACCAGGTCATTGTGGGGTCTAGAACTCTTGGCAGAGGTGGCTGAAGGCTCTGGGGGAGGCAGGGATGTGCTGGCTGGACTATTTTAGGGAGACCAGCCATGGTTTAGGTTAGAAGGGCCTCTCTTGGAAGGCTGAGGTGGGAGGATCTTCTGAGGCCAAGAGTTCGAGATCAGCCTGGGCAACACAGCTAGACCTCATCTCTACAAAAAAGTTTTTCTAATAAGCTGCACACGTTGGTTTGTGCCCATAGTCAAAGCTACTTGAGAGGTGGAGGCAGGAGGATTGCTTGAGGCCAGGAGTTCAAGACTAGCCTGGGCAACATAGTGAGACCTCATCCGTACAAAAAAATAAAAGTTAGCTATATATGGTGGTGTATGCCATGGTCCCAGCTACTCCAGAGGCTGAGGTGGGAGGATCACTTGATCCCGGGAGATTGAGGCTATAGTGAGCCATGATTCCACACTCCTGCATGGTCCACAGAGCAAGACCGTGTCTCTCAAAAAAAAAAAAAAAAAAAAAGAGGCCAGGCGCAGTGACTCACGCCTGTAATCCCAGCACTTTGGGAGGCCAAGGCAGGCAGATCACCGGAGGTCAAGAGTTCAAGATCAGCCTGGCCAACATGGTGAAACCCTGTCTCTACAAAAATACAAAAATTTCCTGGGTGTGATGGTGGTTGCCTGTAGTGCCAGCTACTCGGGAGGCTGAGGCAGGAGAATCGCTTGAACCTGGGAGGCGGAGGTTGCAGTGAGCTGAGATCGTGCCATTGCACTCCAGCCGACGTGGGCTCACTGCAACTCACTGCAACCTCTGCCTCCCAGGTTCAAGCAATTCTCCTGCCTCAGCCTCCCGAGTAGCTGGGACTACAGGCACATGCCACTCTGTCTCAAAAAAAAAAAAAAAAGAAAAGAGAAAAGGATCACAAGACATAACGAGCATGCTACAAGGACTGAGGGGCTGACGTCCTGAATGTTGGTGGCCCTGTACTCAAAAACAGCCACCACCTTGGGAAATGTGGCAAATCCCATGGCTTTTTTGCACTCATGTGTCCTCTGGCCTAGAGATGCCATTTCTAGAAATTTACTCTCAGCTGCACTTGCTCCCGTGCAAAATGCATGAGCCATGCTGTTGTCTGGTGAAAGCAAACAATGGCAACAACCGCCCTGTCCACATGCGGGAACCCAGACCTGCTAAAAGATGGCGCATCTGCCCAGTGGCAGACAGAATGAGCGTGGTTGCTTACTTGCTTTATTTTTTTGTTTGTTTGTTTGTTTGTTTGTTTTGAGACGGAGTTTCGCTCTTGTTACCCAGGCTGGAGTGCAATGGCGTGATCTCAGCTCACCGCAACCTCCGCCTCCTGGGTTCAGGCAATTCTCCTGCCTCAGCCTCCCGAGTAGCTGGGACTACAGGCACGCGCCACCATGCCCAGCTAATGTTTTGTATTTTTAGTAGAGACGGGGTTTCACCATGTTGACCAGGATGGTCTCGATCTCTTGACCTCGTGATCCACCTGCCTTGGCCTCCCACAGTGCTGGGATTACAGGCGTGAGCCACTGCGCCCGGCCACTTGCTTTATTTTTTATTTTTATTTTTGAGACAGGGTCTCCCTCTGTTGCCCAGGCTGCAGTGCAGTGGTACAATCTTATCTCGCTGTAACCTCTGCCTCCCGGGTTCAAGCGATTCTCCTGCCTCAGCCTCCCGAGTAGCTGAGATTACAGGTGCACGCCACCATGCCCGACTAATTTTTTGTATTTTTGGTAGAGACAGGGTTTCACTATGTTAGGCAGGATGGTCTCTATCTCCTGACCTTGTGATTTGCCTGCCTTGGCCTCCCAAAATGCTGGGATTATAGGCGTGAGCCACCACGTCCAGCCTTTTTTTTTTTTTTTTTTTTTTGACAGGGTCTTGCTTGTTGCCCAGGCTGGAGTGCAGTGGTACAATCTCAGCACACTGCAATCTCTGCCTTCCAGGTTCAAGTGATTCTCCTGCCTCAGCCTCCCGAGTAGCTGGAACTACAGGGGCATGCCACCACACCCAGCTAATTTTTGTATTTTTAGTAGAGATGAGTTTTCACCATGTTGGCCAGGTTGGTCTCAAACTCCTGACCTCAGGTGATCCACCCACCTTGGTCTCCCAAAGTTTTTTTGTTTTTTTTTTTAAAGACACATTCTAGGCTGGGCAAAATCCCAGCACTTGGGATACTAAGGCAAGCAGATCATGTGAGGTCAGGAGTTCAAGACCAGCCTGGCCCACATGGTAAAACTCTGTCTCTACTAAAAACACAAAAATTAACCAGGTATGGTGGCAGGCACCCATGATCACTCAGGAGGCTGAGGCAGGAGAATCACTTGAACCCGGGAGGCGGAGGTTGCAGTGGACTGAGCTCACACCACTGTATTCCAGCCTGGGCGACAGAATGGGACTCCATCTCAAAAAATAAATAAATATAAAAGACACATTCTCCCTCAGTTGCCCAGGCTGGAGTGCAGTGGTGCAATCATAGCCCACTGCAGCCTCCAAACTCTTGGACTCAAACGGTTCTCCTGTCTTGGCCTTCAGAAGTGTTGGGATTACAGGCATGAGTGCCTGGCTAGAATGTTTTCTTATGAATAAATATGTACAACTCTCCAAGTTAAAATAAGTGAAACTGTAAGTGTAAACAGTAAGCTACTATTTGTGTATAAACAAACAAACCAACAACAACAACAACAAAATATATATATATATATATATAAATCTGCTGATGCATTATAAGCAGACACTGCTGCCGGAACGATTTACAAGGAACTAGGAACAGTAGACGCCCGTGGGAGGGAATTTGTGTGGCCAGTGAGACTTACTTTTCTTTTTAATCTTTGCAAACTTTCAGTATCTTTTCAATTTGATCAAGTGTGCATGCACCATACAAATAACAAAATAGGAAAAGGAGGGGCCGGTACAGCGGCTCATCCCAGCACTTTGGGAGGCTGAGGCAGGCGGATCACAAGGTCAGGAGATCAAGACCATCCTGGCTAACAAGGTGAAATCCGGTCTCTAATAAAAATACAAAAAAATTAGCTGGGCATGGGTGCACATGCCTGTAGTCGCAGCTACTCAGGAGAGGCAGGAGAATCTCTTGAGCCCAGGAGGTGGAGGTTGCAGTGAGCTAAGGTCGTGCCACTGCACTCCAGCCTGGGCAGCAGAGCTAGACTCCATCTCAAAAGAAAAAAAAAGGAAACAAGGCCGGGCGCGGTGGCTCAAGCCTGTAATCCCAGCACTTTGGGAGGCCGAGGCGGGTGGATCACGAGGTCAAGAGATCGAGACCATCCTGGTCAACATGGTGAAAACCCGTCTCTACTAAAAATACAAAAAAATTAGCTGGGCATGGTGGTGCGTGCCTGTAATCCCAGCTACTCAGGAGGCTGAGGCAGAAGAATTGCCTGAACCCAGGAGGCGGAGGTTGCGGTGAGCCGAGATCGCGCCATTGCACTCCAGCCTGGGTAACAAGAGTGAAACTCCGTCTCAAAAAAAAAAAAAAGAAAAAAAAAAAAAGGAAACAATATAACAGAAACTAGAATCTGTGCTAGACATCCGCCACACCCAATATCTCCTGTATATTTTCTGTTTTCTGAGACAGGGTCTCACTCCTTTACCTAGGCTGGAGTGCAGGGGCTCGATCTCAGCTCACTGCAACCTCCCCCTCCCAGGTTCAAGCGATTCTCCTGCCTCAGACTCCCGAGTACCTGGGATTACAGGCACCCACCACCATGCCCAGGTCATTTTTGTATTTTTAGTTGAGATGGGGTTTCACCGTGCGGGCCAGGCTGGTCTCCAACTCCTGACCTCAGGTGACCCGCCCACGTGGCTCTGCCTCCCAAAGTGCTGGGATTATAAGTGTGAGCCACCACATCTGGCTAGTATCTCTTGAATTTGATGAAATGTGCATGTACCATAAAATGATATAAGCGAAATTGGAATCTGTGCTAGACACCCCCCCACACACACACAATATCTCCTGTGTACTTTGGGCAGGTGTTACCGCTGTCATCACCCTCTCTGCAGTCGATGAAACCGAACCAGCTCATAGAAGCCCAGGAAGCTGCCCAGGATCACCCCACAAGGGGGTGAGTGGTGGAGCTGGGTCCCGACCCAGTTCTGTGGTCAGGCTTGGTACAGTGCCCTCCAGGGAATCAGCTGTCCAGGGCCAGTCACTGCTGAGCAGGGCCCCAAGACTGAACCATGAAGATGGATAATTCTAGAAACTTCGCCCTGGACAGAATCTGTGAGAAGGATCTCGCCGCAGTGGAAAGGCCTGTCATCATGGAGTACGTGGGAGGCCAAGCCTGGCAAACCTGGCCCCATCCCGTGCCACCTGGGTGACCTCCTGACCTACAACAGGAAATCTTCCCATTGTGAACCTCATCCACGTTCCCACTGAGGAAGACGCAGGAGGAGTAAATAAGATGACAATTGAGAAAGCCACTCCTCCCAAGCAGGTGCACAAAAAATCAAAACAATAACAGGTCTCTCAGACTCAAATGCCAATTTCCAAAACCTCTGAGCTGCCCGGGCTCTGTCTGTCTCCTGGGTCCAGACGGCTGTGATATAAACACTCCTGTTGTTTGCTACATTTGTCCTAACGCTCATTCATTCAACTCACATCCATCCACGCAGGGCCTTCCACGCGCCAGACCCCGGTGGTCCCGGCGCGGTGGGAACGTTTCCCCCCTCCTTACACGCGCCACCCCTCCCCAGGCCCGCCTGTCCCCAGCTCACAGTCACCCCCCATCACCCGGTGCTCCTTGGTACTCGCGCTTGGACCACACCCGCCGCCCACACGCACCCGCGGCCCAGGCCACGCGGACCGGATCCCCCACCCGCGCCTCCAGGGGCGCCCCCCTTGCGCCACAGCTCCCGCACCCCGCCGGGCGTCAGCGCCTCCGCGCAGGCTCCGCCCCTCACGCCCCAGGCTGCCAGTGAGCGCCGCGGCCTGGGCCGGCCCCGCCCCGCCCCGGGGAACCCCAGCCGCGGATTGGTCGGTCCGGGCTCAGTTTCCCCCGCACGTGGGGCGGGGGCGGGGTGAATGGAGTGGCAGCGAAGCCCCGCCCCCGCCGCCCCGCCCCCACCTCCCAGCCCGGCCCGCCCCCCGCGGCACTCAGTCCAGCGCCCGCCGCCCGCAGTCCGGGACCCTGGTGTCTGGCTCCCAGAGAGGCGGGACCCCGCGATGGCCAAGCGCAGCTCGCTGTCCATCCGCATCGTGGAGGGAAAGAACCTGCCCGCCAAGGACATGTGAGAGCGGCCGGGGGTGGGAGCTCCAACTTTCCGGGGAGGGGCGCTGACCCCCAGGACGCCTGACCTTTCCGGGGTCCACCCACAATTAGAGCAGCGGAGAGGGTGCGGGAGTGCGGCCGCGGTGGGGGATCGGCGGGGAAAATGGGGACAGTGACATCTGCGAGCACCAGACAGGGGGTGACAAGAGGGGGACTAGTGTCCCCGAAGGCGGGGGTGGGGGGCTGGGAACTGGGGAGGGGGCGGGAATCTGTCAGCGATCCGCGGCTTACCAGGGGAAGGGGCTTTGATAGGACCGGAGCTGGAGCCGGGTGACATGCCAGGGGAGACGTCTTGGTGGTCTGCTCCTGGGGTGCTGTTGGACGGGATGGGAGGGCCCCCGTGCAAAGGAAGGGTCTTCCTTAGTAGCTCCAGAGCCCTTAATGCCCCGGAGTGTGTATCTGAAGCACACGTTGGGCCCAGGGGCTGTCCCCGGGCTTCCTGCTGTGCACTTGGGTAGGAGAGACTGGCATGAAAAGTGAGAACAGATCAGGAGGCCAGGACTGGTGCAGGACGGTGGGGCGGGCGGGGGAGGGTAGTAACTCGCTTGTGCCTCAGGCTTTACACCTGAGCCAACCCGTTAATCCTCGCAACCACCCCGCAAGGCAGTTCTCTCCGTTCCATTTTACAGATGAGGAAATCGAGGATCAGAGACGTGAAATGCTGGCTCCAAGTGGCTGGCAGAGCAGGGCCTTGTGTCTAGGGCTTCTAACAGGCGCTGACATCTGGGGATTCCCCTGGTCCCTCGCTAGATTTGGGGAGGCTTCAGGGGCCCCTTGTCCCACCCTTCTCAGTAGGTCCCAGGGCTGAGCTGCCTGCCCCTGGGCCCCCCATCTTGGCATTGCCACCACCTTCCTCATGTGCAGGTTTTAGGCAGCTCCCTGATCCTAGAGCCTCAGTTTCCCCTCTTTAAACTAGGGGTTGAAATCCCTCTAGAGGAAGAGGGGGAAAGGTCAAAGATGGAGGGGCACTGGCTGCCTGGAGGAGGACGGTGGGAGGGGGAGAGGGGATCCTGGAGGAAACAGAGTCCAAAGTCTGCAGGGCTGCAGTTCCCCACCCCTGGGGTTCCTCCTCGGGCACCCCGGGCTCCTGGATGCAGAGAAGTGGCCAGCGTGGGCGAGGGGGTGGAGCAGGGTGGGGGCAGGCGCTCTGCTCGCACATATGTATGGTGGCCCCTGTGAGCTTCCCAGCACGCTCAGCGCGCCACCACCGAGAGCAGTGCCAGTTCCAGGCCCCCTGGGTCTGATGAGGCCCAGCTCAGCAGTTGCCATGACAATGGGGAAGGGAGGGGTTGGACATCCCTAGGTGGGTTTCTGCCCTTGGAAGCTTGGAGGGAGGTGGGGCAGAAGCTGGCAGCGAGGTCTGTGGGCTGGGAGGCAGAGGAGCTCTGAGAAGGGTCTCAGCCTCCAGGCCCAGCCTTTAAGCACCCTCCCACCCCACCCCCACCACCACTGGCATTAGGAACTAGGTCATCTTGGCCTCTTCTGGCTGGTGGTGGCTGGGAGGAGCAGCCCCTCCGTCTGTTGCCTCCCTCCTCATCCCTGCAGCAGCTGGCCCTAGGCTCCAGGCTGTCACCAGCCCAGGGCAGCGAAGCTCTTGGGCTGTGCCCATGAAGAAGCCAGGGGCCTGGCTGCCAGTGCTTTGCCTCTGGGCAAAGGGATTTCATCTACAGGGGAGGGATGCCTTGGAATCTCCCTCCTCACCCTGCCCCCCTGCCTGCTCTACTCACATCCCCATTGCAACTTCCCTATCTTCCCCTGTGTCTGACATACACAGCTCTGACCTGTCAGCCGCCTTTTAAACCATCCCATAAACTCAGTCCCTCACTGTGGGCTACTACCCTTCACATCTCTGCCTTCACCCACGTGTGGGGACTTCTGCCTTCAAGCACTCCTCTTCAGTCCTCCAGAAAACTCTTATTCATCCTTCAGAACCCCTCTCAAACTTCTCCTCTCCAGGGCTTTCCCTGCTACCTTTGGGCAGAGTTCCTGGCTCCTGGTCTCACCCCTCCGCCCAGCACTTTGAGTGGCAAGAGGAAACCCCTGGTGAGGCAGTGCCGCTGCCAAGCACTGTCCCAGCTGACTGTGAGGGCAGGGACCGTGACTCATTCTTCCTGGCATTCCTGGTGCCCTGGGTCCATTGTAGGGGAGAATAAGAGGTGTTGAGAACTTCCCCCACTTAATCCTCTTCTTAGCTTTATAAAGTAGACATCCTCACTTTGCACATGGAGAAACTGAGGCTCAAAAAGTGAAAGTTGTTTGCCAAGTTGACATAGAGGGTAGGTAGAGAAGTCAGGATTCAGATTGCTTTTGTCTGCTGCCGACAGGCCAAGAATCCAAGCCTGCCCATGGCCGCAAGGTTGCAGCTGCACTCAGTGGGACTGAGCCTAGGAAATCCTATGCAAAGCATTTGGCTGCAGAGTTGGGCAGAGGTTTGGAAATCACAGGAGGCCCTCACTGAGTACTGGAGTTTCACTGTGCCTCACCAGCGCCCCGCCTATCTTCTGAGCAGCATCCCCTACAGCCAGGGCTTGCATACTTCCGAGGACAGGGAGCTCACCACCTCTCATAATGGCTCATCTTGATTGAGACAGTTCCAAGAAGGGAGCTACCCTCACACAGCTGCCAGCTGCCTCCCTGCCACTTCTAGTCATGGGTTTTTATTCCTCTAAAGGGCACGGAGCACAGCTGCATTCCTCATCACTAGTAGCTTTCAGAGCCTGCCCGTTCCTGCCCTGCCTCTTCCCACTGTACTCCATCCCCACGTACCTAGGCATGAGCAAGTCTCATAATGACCAGTGACCCACTGCCTCCCACACCAAGTGGCCCTGGGGACTGGCCCAAGGCTATTTCAGGGTTTTCCCTGATCCTCCCCTTTCCACAGCCTAGAAACTGCCAAGGCCCTAAATATAGAGGCCCCGAAAGTAGCCAGATGGGGCCAGTGATGACTGGCTTGGGGAAGAAGAAGTGAGAGAAGCTGGCAGCCTAGGGGCCTCACTAGCCAGCGCAGAAGGAACTGGACAGGGCACAGGTCCCAGCAGCCCACTGGGTACCATGGTTGGGCCCAGATCCTTAAATCTGGCCTCAGCCCACTCTCAAGACTGGCCTCTTCCCGCCCCTCTGATCCGGCCACCCAGTTCTTCATAGTCCTTGCACACCAGGGCTCGGGTCACGCTTCCAGGCCTTTGGAAGCAGAAGCAGCCCAGTAGTGGGGGACAGTCCAGAGAGGCCCCGTCTTGCCTCAGCCAGCACTGACCTCTCCCTGCCTCCTCTGAGCTCCTTGTAACGCTCCTGGGTCCTGCAGCCCAGCCCAGCACCTGAGGTGCCCAGGGGCCTGATTGCTTAACACCTTTAGTGCCCTGGCTTTGGTTTGGTGGGATGCAAGCTGGGGTATTCACAGGGGGCTCCCTGGAGGAGGAGGCTCTTTATTTATTTGTTTATTTATTTTTGAGACAGAATCTTGCTCTGTTGCCAGGCTAGCTTCCTGGAGGAGAGGGCTCTTTATTTTACTTATTTTTGAGACAGAATCTTGCTCTGTTGCCCGAGCTGGAGTGCAATGGTACCACCTTGGCTCACTGCAACCTCCCACCTCTGGGGTTCAAACAATTCTCCTGCCTCAGCCTCCCCAGTAGCTGGGATTACAGGCGTGCACCACCATACCCAGCTAATTTTTGTATTTTTAGTAGAGATGGGGTTTCACCATGTTGGCCAGGCTGGTCTCAAACTCCTGGCCTCATGTGATCTGCCCTCCTTAGCCTGTCAAAGTGTTGGGATTACAGGCATGAGCCACCGTGCCTGGCCAGGTGGAGGGGGCTCTCAAATGCCCGCAGGGGAAGGTTACAGGCAGAGTTGCAGACAGTGCTAACATTCACTGAGCACCCCCAAGACCTTCTCATATGGTCTCAGGACCCAGAGAGGCTCTCTTGTGAGCTGGGGTTACACTTCCCATTTTATAGGTAGGAAGACTGAGTCTCAGCAGACATTTCCTGTCTGTGTCCAGAGAGCTTCTGGAGCCATTTGCCCCAAGTGCCTTCCTCTGCCGAAAGAGCCCCTTTTCAGAAGGGAAGCAGAGCTTGGAATTCTCCACCCTCTGCCATAGAAATATACTTCCTTTTTATGGACACCCAGTGGAGGGACAGCTCTAGAGACAGCACTCACTCACCCACTTTTACCCAGTGCCAGCCCTAGGCCTGGCTGGAGGCCTCTCCCAACTCCAGGAAGCCCCCAGCAACCTGAGACCCTTAGAACTGACCACGGGTTTGCCTTCCCCCCACCTTTCCCCGGATAGCTGTTACTTTTATTCATTTATTCACTCATCAGTTTATTCATTGGTCTGCACATTCGGCAGACACTCAGGGGCCACCTGTCTTGTGCCAAGCCCTGTCAGGGCCCTGGCCCCAGGTAGCTCCCAGAGCAGGTGGGAGGCAGCTAATCACTACCAATCCAGATGAAGTGGGCGGGCAGTGTGAGCTCAGGGAGGACTTCCTCCCTGTCCCACCCCGGGGCAAGGGAGGGCCCTGGCAGGGCTGAGGGCAGACTAGGCAGGAGGGACAGCGCTGTCTGGGAGAGCAGGAGCAAAGGCTCCAGGGACAGTAAGGGGCTAGACTTCGGTGTGGAGGGTAGGGGTGGCAGGAGCTTGCCTGGGGCAGTTGCCTGGAGCTGTTTTGGGGGAGGCAGGGATGGGGTAGGAGGACACAGAAAGGAGGAACATTCTATCCCCTGCGGGAGGAACAGGAGGTTTCAGTACACTCTCTCTTTGTCCCTCTCCCTCCCCTCCCTGTATCTTCCCCCTCCCTTACCCTCTCACTCAGTATCCCCCTCCCTCTTACTCTCCTCCCTCTCTCTCCCCCTCCCTCTCACCCCTCACTCAGTTTCCCCCTCCCTCTTAACTCCCTCCTCTTACTCTCCTGTCTCTCTCTCCCCCTCCTTCTCTCTCCCCACTTCTCTCTCCCCCTCCCTCTCCCCCTCCCTCTCCCCCTCCCTCTCTCTCCTCCTCCCTCTCTCTCCCCCTCCCTCTCACCCCTCACTCAGTTTCCCTCTCCCTCTTAACTCCCTCCTCTTACTCCCCTGTCTCTCTCTCCCCCTCCTTCTCTCTCCCCACTTCTCTCTCCCCCTCCCTCTCCCCCTCCTTCTCTCTCCTCCTCCCTCTCTCTCCCCCTCCCTCTCACCCCTCACTCAGTTTCCCTCTCCCTCTTAACTCCCTCCTCTTACTCTCCTGTCTCTCTCTCCCCCTCCTTCTCTCTCCCCACTTCTCTCTCCCCCTCCCTCTCCCCCCTCTCTCTCCTCCTCCCTCTCTCTCCCCCTCCCTCTCACCCCTCACTCAGTTTCCCCCTCCCTCTCACCCCTCACTCAGTTTCCCTCTCCCTCTTAACTCCCTCCCTCC
>NW_022437028.1:6605321-6612429 GCF_009761245.1 Sapajus apella
CCCCCTCCCTATCACCCCCTTCCCTCTTACTCGGCTCCCTCTCTCTCCTCCTCCCTCTCAGCCCCCTCCCTCTGTCTCCTTTTCCCTCTCCCTCCCCTCCCTGTCCGTCCCCTTCCCTCTCTACCCCTCCCTCTGTCCCTCTCCCAGTTTCTCCCCTTCCTCCTCCCCTCCCTCTATCTTCTTCCTCTCCCTCCCCATCCCTGTCGTCTCCCCCCTCCCCATCCCTCCTCCACAGCTCTCCCTCCACCTACTCCCACCCCTGCCCAAGAAAGGGGAGCCCTGGTGCGGGTTCCTGCCCTTCCCTCACCATCCGCTCCCGGGCTGCAGGCGGGGTCCCGCGTTTGGCCGGAGGAGCCTGCGGTCCCCAGCCCTAGACCCAGAGACTCAGCCTCCGCTCTCTTCCCCGCACTCCTCCCCAGGGGCCGGGCAGAGGGAGGGGCGTGCCGCGATGCCCCGCCCCCGTCCCGCCCTCCAGCCCCGCCCCTGCCCGTCTGTCTTGCAGCACCGGCAGCAGCGACCCCTACTGCATCGTGAAGGTGGACAATGAGCCCATCATCAGGTACCGCCCCCACCCCAGGAACGAGGGACGCTCCGCTGTCCCCGCAAAGGGCTGTGAATCTTGTTGTGAATTTTGTACGGAGATGGGAGGGAGCTTGGAGCACCTGATCCCCTGCCTGGGATCCCCACCTCGCCCTGACACCCCAGCTAGGGGGTGAGAAAGACCTTCCGGAAACTGGCCTGGCCAGGGGCTTCTCACCGGACCCCTCGTCTCTGCAGTCATCACAATCTCCGGGAGAGACTCATGCTGACGATTTGTAACAGCAGCTCTCGTTTGTGGAGCCAGCCCTTTTCCAGCCCGTTTAGTTCTTGCAATTAGCGAGATACGATATCATTAGACCCCATTTACAGACAAGGAAACTGAGGCTCAGGGAGACTAACTACCCTGCCCAAGGTCACATGCCTAGTAAGTGGCAGAGCCACATTGGAGCCCAAGTCTGGCCGCCCCAGAGCCTGAGCTCCCGCCCCCTCCCTGGTCCTGGCACTAACGTGGGGGCTGTCTCCTGAGAGCCCCTGAGACTGGGCACCCCAGCCTGCACCCCAAAAAAAAAAAAAAAAAAAAGGGACTTTCCTGGGATGTCCCTTCCTCCGTGGTCTCCATGATCTCTGGGCAGGGTCTTTGCTGTCCCCTCCCCTCCTTCACTCAGGCTCCTGCTTCCAAGTTCATGGCAGTGCTGCCCTGCTGTTCTGCCCACCTGAGAGCCCATGGCCTACTTGTAGCCAAGGTCGCCAGATTCCCAGTCCTTCCCCACCTGCAAGCAGAGCCCCAGCCTTTCTCCAGGGTCTGCAAACCACAGACAGAAAGAGGGAGTTGGGAAACAGGCCAGATGACCTGCCTGAGAAGTGATTGGCATGGCAGAGGGGGGGTCCCCTGAGCTTTCACATGGTTCCTTGGGGTCTTCAGCATCCCCCACCCACTAGCCTGCTGAGTGACATGAGTTGAAGGCTCTGATCCACGGGGGTTTGGCCAGAGCTGGGTGGGGCTGAGAGGCCAGGTTCTGGAGCCGCCCTGAAGCAGCTATCCTGTGACCTGAGTGAAGCCAGCACCTGCCAACTGTGGTCTCAGTTTCCCCAAATGTAAAACAGCTGGAGAGGCTGGGCACAGTGGCCTGCGCCTGTAATCCCAGCACTTTGGGAAGCCAAGGTGGGCAGATCACCTGAGGTCAGGAGTTCGAGAGCAGCTTGACCAACACAGCAAAACCCTGTCTCTACTAAAACTACAAAATTGAGTTGGGCTTGGTGATGGGTGCCTGTAATCCCAGCTACCCAGGAGGCTGAGGCAGGAGAATTGCTTGAACCTGGGAGGTGGAGGTTGCAGTGAGCTGAGATGATACCATTGCGCTCCAGCCTGGACCGCAGAGCAAGACTTCGTCTCAAAAAAATTAAAGTAAAATAAATAGGCTGAGCGCGGTGGCTCACGCCTGTAATCCCATCCCTTTTGGTGGCCGAGGCGGGCGGATCACCTGAGGTTGGGAGTTTGAGACCAGCCTGACCAGCATGGAGAAATCTATCTCTACTAAAAATACAAAATTAGCTGGGCATGGTGGCGGGCGCTTATAATCCCAGGTACTCTGGAAGCTGAGGCAGGAGAATCACCTGGACCCGGGAGGCGGAGGTTGCGGTGAGCTGAAATCACACCACTGCACTCCAGCCTGGGCAACAAGTGTGAAACTTTGTCTCATAAATAAATAAATAACAGCCAGAGAGAGGCAGCCCTGTGCCCTGTCCAGGGCAGAGAGGAAGGTCAGGGTTAGTGATTGGTGGTGGGTGGTAGGGTCTGGTGCAGGTAAATCACATCAGTAGCAGAGCCCGTGGTTACAGGGGTGGGGGGAGATACAAGGAAGGTTCCAGCCCAGGGCCTGAGGGTGGCCTGGGCACGTGCTGAGGGTTGTCTCCTGCAGGACGGCCACCGTGTGGAAGACCCTGTGCCCCTTCTGGGGTGAGGAGTACCAAGTGCATTTGCCACCCACCTTCCACGCTGTGGCCTTCTACGTCATGGATGAGGATGCCCTCAGGTGGGTGACCCCTCTCCAGCTGGAACCCAGACCTGGCCACCTGACTGCTCCCTGGCCCATTCCACCGCCAGGACTCCTGGGTCCTTTTTTGTGTTGTCTTTGCAGCCTGGAGGGAGGCAGAGCCTGGGGGCATGGGAGGGCGAAAGGCTTGAGTGCGTGGCTTCATGGTGCACGCACCACATAGCATGCAACACGTCACACGCGTGTGTGTGCAGGCATGCAGGTGCAGGTGTGCATGGACTATACATGTGCATGCAGGTGTGACATGTGAAATGGACACCCAGAGAGCATGAGCTTGGCATATGTGGGCATGGGAGAAACCTATCAATCCCCTCAGAGGGTCCAGAATCCCTGGTCTACAGAAAGGCCACAGGTCCAGGTCCACTGGGCTACCCTGCAAATGATGGCCATGTCCACCACCCTGCCCCCACCCTGGAGGGCCCTGAACTTGGTGGGAGGCAGGTGCTGGGCTCCAAGAGGGAAGGCACCGAAGCCATGCCCAGCTCTGGCTCCATCTGCCTCCTCTAGTCGGGACGACGTTATCGGGAAGGTCTGCCTTACAAGGGACACCCTGGCCGCTCACCCTAAGGGTAAGATGCTCCCTTTCCCTACCGCACTGGTCTGCCCAGTTCCTGGCCTCTCTCCCACTCAGAGACCTCCCTTCTAGGCTCTGTCTGGTCTGCTGCTCAGGGAAAGCCGTTTCTACTCTCCCCAGAAGCCAGAGCCACGTCCGGCACCCCCAACCTGTTTTGCATTGTGTCCCCAATCCTAGTCATCTCTTCCCTAGGGCGAAGAGGGTCGGCTAAGGGTGGAATCTGAGGCCTCTGCTGGCAGGAGAGAGGGCCTCCTTACACTCCATTGCTGAAGCGTAGAGATCCCTTCTCCCAATCGGGCCAGCTCCTTCTGTAATCCATGGGGTCCCCTCCACCTGGGCCCCAGTACTACTGTGTCCTAAGTCTGAAGGGTTGGCCCGGAGCCAGTCCAAGGTGGAGATCCCTTTGAATTATTCCTAGGATGCAGACATTGTTTTGTCTTACTTTTTAAAATTTTTGTATAGTAAAAAAAGTCAGAGGCTGGGCATGGTGGCTCATGCCTATAATTCCAGCACTTTGGGAGGCCAAGGCAGGTGGATCACCTGAGGCCAGGAGTTCGAGACCAGCCTGGCCAACAGGGTGAAATCCCATCTCTACTAAAAATAAAAATTAGCCAGGCTTGGCGCTTGCCTATAATCCCAGCTATTTGGGAAGCTGAGGCAGGAGAATGGCTTGAACCCCGCAGTCAGAGGTTGCAGTGAGCCAAGATCATGCCATTGCACTCCAGCCTGGGTGGCAGAGTGAGACTCTGTCTCAAAAAAAAAAAAAAAAAAAAGGAGATTGGGGGTCTCACTCTGTTGCCCAGGCTGGTCTTGAACTCCTGGCTTTGACGGATCCTCCCGCCTTGGCCTCGCTCAAGTGCTAGGATTACAGGCGAGAGCCACCATGCTCTGCCCAGACATTATTTTGAGGAGTCAGCCCTGTGGCAGCCTCACTGTGTGTGCCCTTGGGCAGCTCTTATCTTCTCTGGGCTTCTCTGAGGGTTCAAACCAGTTCTTGGATGCCATGGGCTCTGCCATCAGAGCCTTTGTGTCCTGCTCACCGGCTTTCCCTGCACACACCTGCTCCTGTCTGTGAGGCTGGACCAGGCGTGGGGGCAGGGCGGAGGCAGGTTCTGCTGACTCATGGGGCCTCTTAGCCCCGGCCAGGCCAGAGGCCTCTCCCACCTGCAGCCTTAGCCAGCCTCTCTGGGGTCTAGTGGCCCCAGTGAGGCCATTCCTTGGGGTCCCTTGTAGCTTCCCCCTCCAGGCCTCAGACCCTCCTCCCAGCAACCCTAGGGGAGAGCCACTCTCCTTCGGTTTTAAGATGGGCAATCTGGGCCGGGCACCGTAGCTCACACCTATAATCCCTGCACTTTGGGAGGCCAAGCTGGGCGGATCACGAGGTCAGGAGTTCGAGATCAGCCTGACCAACATGGTGAAACGCCATCTCTACTAAAAATACAAAACTTAGCACGATGTTGTGGCACGTTCCTGTAATCCTAGCTACTCAGGAGCCTGAGGCAGGAGAATCGCTTGAATGTGGGAGGTGGAGGTTGCAGTGAGCTGAGATCGTGCCACTGCACCCCAGCCTGGGTGACAGAGCGAGATTCCGTCTCCGGGGAAAAAAAAGGAAAAAAGATGGGGAATCTGGCTGGGTACCATGGCCCATGATTATAATCCCAGCACCTTGGGAAGCTGAGGTGGGAGGATTGCTTGAGGTCAGGAGTTTGAGAGCAGCTTGCGCAACATAGCAAGATTCTTTTTCTTTCTTTCTTTCTTTCTTTTTTTTTTTTAATATTTTAACAAATCTACTTTAATTCTAAAATAAATTAACCTAGAATGGCCAGTAATATACAACATGTTTATATGTTTATTTTATACGTATCTATCTAATACAAGTTTATTTGCTTATGTGCAGTATATAACTATTTTAGATATGAGTCCTGACGGAATGATGAAATTATTTTCTTGCAACTCTACTTTATGCCTATGAAGGGTGTGACCTTGCAATGCCCTCCTGGCAAGGCTCCATCTTAATAAAATAAATTTTAAATGTAGGCCAGGCTCACGGCTCACCCCTGTAATCCCAGCATTTTGGGAGGCTCAGGTGGGCAGATCACTTGAGGCCAGGAGTTTGAGACCAGCCTGGGCAACATAGCAAGACTCCATCTTAATAAATTTTTTTTTTTTGAGACAGAGTCTTGCTCTGTTGCCAGGCGCCAGGCTGGAGTGCAGTGGCACAAGCCCAGCTCACTGCAACCTCCGCCTCCCAGGTTCAAGCAATGCTCCTGCCTCAGCCTCCTGAGTAGCTGGGACTACAGGTGTGTGCCATCATGCTAATTTTTGTATTTTTTTAGTAGAGACGGGGTTTCACCATGTTGGCCAGGATGGTCTCGATCTCTTGACCTCATGATCCACATGCCTCAGCCTCCCAAAGTGCTGGGATTACAGGCGTGAGCCACCGCGCCCGGCCAATAAAAAAATTTTTAAATTTAGGCCAGGCGCAGTGGCTCACACCTATAATCCCAGCATTTTGGGAAGCTGAGGTGGGTGGATCACTTGAAGCCAGGAGTTCAAGCCTGGCCAACATGGCGAAACCACGTCTCTACTAAAAATACAAAAATTAGGCCAGGTGCTGTGGCTCACACCTGTAATCCCAGCACTTTGGGAGGCCAAGGTGGGCGGATCATGAGGTCAAGAGATCAAGACCATCCTGCCCAATACGGTGAAACCCCGTCTCTACTAAAAACGCCAAAATTAGTTGGACATAGTCCTGTAATCCCAGCTACTCAGGAGGCTGAGGCAGGAGAATGGCTTGAACCCGGGGGGCGGAGGTTGCAGTGAGCCAAGTTCGTGCCACTGCACTCCAGTCTGGCAACAGAGTGAGGCTCTATCTCAAAAAAAAAAAAAAAAAAAAAAAAATTAGCCAGACATGGTGGTGCATGCCTGTAATCCCAGCTACTTGGGAGGCTGAGGCAGGAGAATCACTCGAACCCAGGAGGCGGAGGCTGCAATGAGCTGAGATCTCACCACTGCACTCCCACCTGGGCAACAGAGCAAGACCCTGTCTCTAAAAACAACAACAACAAAATGACCTGATAGTGAAGGCACAGGCCCCAGGCCATACTGACTTAGATTCTAATCGCAGCTCCTCCAACCGCTGTTGTTCACCTGCTGAGCCTCGGTTTCCCCATCTGTCACTGGGGATACCAGCCCCTGCGTCACGGGTGCTTAGGGGATTCCCAGGGGATTATGGAGGTGCCTGGTGGGGGCTGAGGGTGAGGGGTGTGTGGGGGTTCAGGGCCGGTCCCTGGCTGAGCTGACCCCACAGGTTTCAGCGGGTGGACCCACCTGATGGAGGTTGACCCTGATGAGGAAGTGCAGGGCGAGATCCACCTACGGCTGGAAGTGCTGCCGGGGGCCCGGGCTCGCCGACTTCGCTGCTCTGTGCTGGAGGCCAGGTGAGACTCAGGGGCCCGGGGGGCAGGCAGTGGGTCCCCTGCAACTAGAGAAACCCATTGAGGAAGCTGAGCCTCCCCTCGCCCCACCTCTACCTCCTGGTCCCAGAGCCGGCCACTTCCCATCAAAGCCTGCTCTCAAGCAAGGGCCTCGCCAGGCAATGTCTGACGCCTGTCATCCCAGCACTTTGTGAGGCCAGGGTGGGTGGATCACCTGAGGCCAGGAGTTCAAGACCAGCCTGACCAACATGGTGAGACTCTGTCTGTACTAAAAACACAAAAGGCCGGGCGCGGTGGCTCAAGCCTGTAATCCCAGCACTTTGGGAGGCCGAGGCGGGTGGATCACAAGGTCAAGAGATCGAGACCATCCTGGTCAACATGGTGAAACCCCATCTCTACTAAAAATACAAAACATTAGCTGGGCATGGTGGCGCATGCCTGTAATCACAGCTACTCAGGAGGCTGAGGCAGGAGAATTGCCTGAACCCAGGAGGTGGAGGTTG
>NW_022437028.1:6612529-6621646 GCF_009761245.1 Sapajus apella
AAAAAAAAAAAAAAAACACAAAAATTAGCTGGGCATGGTGATGCATGCCTGTAATCCCAGCTACTTGGGAGGCTGAGACATGAGAATCACTTGAACCCAGAGCCGAAGTTTGCAGTGAGCCGAGATCGTGCCATTGCACTCCAGCCTGGGCAACAAAAGTGAAACTCCATCTCAAAAAGAAAAAAAAAGAGAATCTGGGGAGGTTTTCTGGACTTGGAGATGTTTCCTGGGTGATTTCCACTCAAGGGGTTATGTCCTTTAAGGGAAAAGCTAATGTTCTCATGGAGAAACTTGAGCCATCACAGAGGAATGGAGTACGGGGTATAGGTGAGGGACCCCAAACTCTGGTCACACAGTCCCAGTGCCCCAGTGCTGGGGCCGGCTTCTCTATCTTTAACCCCAGTGTGAACTTGGCCTGGTGGGTGTGTGTGTGGGGTAAGGGGGTCCTTTGTGGGGTTGGAGTGTGAAAAGAATTGCTAAAAATCTCCCGATGGGCAAAATGAGGGTTCCCCCAAGGAGGGACACTGGCCTGGTTGGTTCCATGAGCCTGAGTCACCTGTGACAGGGCCACTGCCCCACCCCAGGGTATTTTTAGCTGCACTCTTGTCTGGGCCTGAGTGTGAGTCACACTCTGTCCCTGAGAAGTGCCTTCCTTTCCATCACCAAACTCACCGCCCCGTAGTCGCTCCCTGACTGTGGGACGGGAGGGTGGCCCCCAGCCAGGCAGCCCCTATGGAGCCAGTGTGACCCCGACTCTTGGGAGGTCAGCCTAAAAGGAAGACTTCTCTTGGGCAGAGGAGGGGTGTGGGTCAGATGATGCTCACGTTGCTCACCCGGGAGTTATTTTCTATCCTGGGAAAATAGAAATGAATGGAAAAATGGCTGGGCTTAGGCTGAGCCTCAGCCACCCCCTCACACTCGCTCACCTTCTGGCGCCCCCCATTCATTCTCCCCACCCCACCCCCACTCATCCACTTCCTCCATCCTTATCCTTGCCGGGCACCGGGCTGTCTGGGGGACAGGCATGCACACGTGTGTACACGCTCACACACGCACCCGGGCTCTGGGACCTCGGGACTGCTTCTCCTGGGCACCCATCGTCACCCACGAAGATGGGAGGCACGGAAGCATGTCTCCCTGGCCCTCCCCTCACTCCAGGCGTCTTCTCTCTCCCATCCTCTGGGGCCACAGTGGCTGACCGTCTCTTAGAGTCTTAGCAAGGGAGAGGAATCTCCAGGCCTCTCTTAGAGTGAGGGGACTTGTCCCCCATTGTCCTCACCAATGAGACTCTTGTTGGAATCCCAAGTCAGGTTAAGAAGGTCCGTTTGCTGCAGAGGAAGAAAGAACATGTCCTCTTTATTTTTTTCTGAGCAAATTCTCAATATTTCAATAAAACCTTGGGGGTTTTATTGTTTGTTTGTTTTTTTTTTTTTTTTTGAGACGGAGTTTTGCTCTTGTTACCCAGGCTGGAGTGCAATGGCACGATCTCGGCTCACCGCAACCTCCGCCTCCTGGGTTCAGACAATTCTCCTGCCTCAGCCTCCTGAGTAGCTGGGATTACAGGCACACGCCACCATGCCCAGCTAATTTTTTGTATTTTTAGTAGAGACGGGGTTTCACCATGTTGACCAGGATGGTCTCGATCTCTTGACCTCGTGATCCACCCGCCTCGGCCTCCCACAGTGCTGGGATTACAGGCTTGAGCCACCGCGCCTGGCCTGTTTTTTTTTTTTGAGAGAGAGAGAATCTTGCTCCGTCATCCAGGCTGGAGTGCAGTAGCGTTTTCTAGGCTCACTGCAACCTCCGCTTCCCAGGGTTTAAGTGATCTCCTGCCTCAGCCTCCTGAGTAACTGGGACTACAGGGGTACCCCACCATGCCCAATTAATTCTTTTGTGTTTTTAGTAGAGACGGAGTTTCACCAGGTTGGCCAGGCTGGTCTCCAACTCCTGACCTCAGGTGATCCGCCTGCCTCAGCTTCCCAAACTGCTGGGATTACAGGCGTGAGCCACTGTGCCTGGCCTCAACCTTGGGGTTTTATTAGACAGTTTTTGAGGGAGAAAGAAAGGCAGGCGTGAGAAGTTTAAAATAACAAAGATGAGTGGGCTTTGGTGTTCTTCCATAAAGAGTTCTTTTTTTTTTAATTTTTTTTTTATTTTTTATTTTTTTAGAGATGGGGTCTCGCTATGTTGCCCAGGCTGGAGTGCAGTGGCTATTCACAGGCTCGATCCCACTACTGATCAGCACGGGAGTTTTGACCTGCTCCATTTCCAACCTGGGCCGGTTCACCCCTCCTTAGGCAACCTGGTGGTCCCCCGCTCCTGGGAAGTCACCCTATTGATGCCGAACTTAGTGTGGACACCCGATCGGCATAGCACACTACAGCCCAGAACTCCTGGGCTCAAGCGATCCTCCACCTCAGCCTCCTGAGTAGCTGGGACTACAGGCATGCGCCACTGCACCCCGCTTCCATAAAGAATTCTAAAGTGGGGGATATTTGGAAGGGTGCAGTAATCCCAGTGCTTTGGGAAGCAGAGGTGGAAGGATCTCTTAAGGCCAGAAGTTTGAGACCAGCCTGGGCAACATAGCAAGATCCTGTCTCTACAAAAAAAAAATTTAAAAATAAGCCAGGCGTGGTAGTGCACTCCTGTAGTCCCAGCTACTTGAGAGGCTGAGGTAGGAGGATCGCTTGAGTCCAGGAGGTGGAGGCTGCAGTGAGCTATGATTGTACCGCTGCACTCCAGCCTGGGCAACAGAACAAGACCCTGTCTCAAAAAAAGAAAAAAAGTCGGGGGGGAGCTGAGCGTGATGGCTCACTCCTGTAATCTCAGCACTTTGGGAGGTCGAGGTAGGTGGATCACCTAAGGTCAGGAGTTTGAGACCAGCCGGGCCAACCTGGTGAAACCTGTCCCTACTAAAAATACAAAAATTAGCCAGGTGTGGTGGTGGGCAGCTGTAATCCCAGCTACCCGGAAGGCTGAGGCAGGAGAATCGCTTGTAACTGGGAGGCAGAGGTTGCAATGAGCCAAGATTACTCCACTGCGCTCCAGCCTGGGTGACAGAGCGAGACTCCGTCTCAAAAAAAGAAAAAAAAAAAAGCTGGGGTGCTGTGACTAGACCTGGGTTGTGTAAAGACCCGTCTGTGGAGAGAGGAAAGGGCTGCACCTCACCCCTCCACCAAGTAGGGCGACGTGACTGGGGCAGGTTTTCCAGAAGCGCACTCTCTCCCTAAACCTGAGCTCAGTAGCGATTAGCTTTTCCAGTTTCCTGATGAGGAAGCGAGGCTCAGGGCCGCCCTGGGAACAGAGGGCCGGGCACGTGGCCCCAGGGGTTCCCTGGCAGCACTCACACCCGGCCCCCTGGAAACCCTCTCAGAGCGAGGTGCAGCCACTGGCCTGGTAGGAAGGAGCCACGGCCTCCACCTTGGGGGACTCTTGGCCACATGGGTGACCGTGGGGAGGCGGCTGTGGGAACAGGGCCCAGGAAGGGGAGAGGCTCACTGTCCACAGTCAGCGTGCCAGGAACGGAATGTGCCCAGGCCTTTTGGCCCGTTGTGGTTACATAATGGTGGTGACAAGTGGGGGAGGGGGGCTCAGGGGACAAGTGGATGATCCTCCCTTCCTCCACCCCCACCAGAGATCTGGCACCAAAGGACCGCAATGGCGCATCTGACCCCTTCGTCCGAGTGCGCTACAAGGGCCGGACGCAGGAGACCTCGGTGAGGAGGCCAGAGGGCAGGGAAGGGCAGGAGGCTCGGGGACCTGCCAGCCATGCCCCCATTGCTCACCTCACTATCAGCTCACCGTCACCTGGAGGAACAGATTGGGAGCCACAGTCTTACAGAGGAGGCCCAGGGAAGGGGGCGACCTGTCTAAGGGGACATAATAGGTCCCAGCCCCTCTGGTGCCAACTCCCCTCACTCCTGGCCATGCTGGGGGGTGAGGAGGGGATTAAGACAGCTGGAGTGGCATTTATCTGGGAACACCCAAGCTGCCTTCCCCACCCACAGGAAACATCCGGGGGCGGGGGCTCATTTCTGAGCAGGAAAGTACCAAGGTCTGGCTTCTCAGTGGAGTCGCTGCTGTTTTTTTGTTTTGTGGCTTGTTTTTGGTTTTTTGGGTTTTTTTTTTGAGGCTGAGTCCTGCTCTGTCACCCAGGCTGGAGTGCAGTGGCAAGATCTCGGCTCACTGCAGCCTCTGCCTCCTGAGTTCAAGCAATTCTCCTGCCTCAACCTCCTGAGTAGCTGGAATTACAGGCACATGCCACCACACCCGGCTAATTTTCTGTATTTTTAGTAGAGATGGGGTTTCACCATGTTAGTCAGGCTGGCCTCGAACTCCTGGCCTCAAGCGATCCTCCTGCCTTGGCCTCCCAAAGTGCTGGGATTACAGGCATGAGGCACCGCGCCAGCCCTGTGTTTTTTGTTTGTTTGTTTGTTAATTTTTTGTTTCCATAGATTATTGGAGAGCAGGTGGTGTTTGGTTACATGAGTAAGTTCTTCAGTGGTGATTTCTGAGATTTGGTGCACCCATCAGCTGTGCACTTCACACTGCACTTGATTTGTAGCCTTTTAGTCCTCACCCCCTCCCACCGTTTCTCCCGAGTCCCCAAAGTCCACTCTGTCATTCTTATGCCTTTGCATCCTCATAGCTTAGCTCCCACTTATGAGTGAGAACATACGATGTTTCATTTTCCATTCCTGAGTAACTTCACTTAGAATAATAGTCTCCAGTTCCATCCAGCTTGCTGTGAATGCCACTAATTCATTTCTTTTTTATGACTGAGTAGTATTTCATTATATATATATATATATATATATATATATATATATACACACACACACACACACACACACACACACACATACCGTGGTTTCTTTATGTTGATTGATGAGCATCTGAGTTGGTTTCACATTTTTGCAACTGCAAATCATTCTGTTATAAACATGCGTGTGTGAGTATCTTTTTCGTATTGGTATCTTTTCCTCTGGGTAGAGAGATACCCAGTGGTGGGACTGCTGAATGGAGTGGTAATTCTACTTTTAGTTACTTGAGGAATCTCTACACTGTTTTCTATAGTGGTGGTTCTAGTTCACATTCCCACCAGCGGTGTAGAAGTGTTCCCTGTGCACCTCATCCACACAGTCACTACTGTTTTGCTGTGTGGCCTTGGATACGTTTCTTCCCCACCCTGGGCCTCAATTCTCCCCATCTGAGAAACGTGTGGGAGCTTAGGACATGACATTGTAACCCCTGATGTGGCAGAGCCTCCAAGGCGAGGAGGCTGCAGGGACAGGGCGGTGTCTGAGGCAGCTCTGCCTTCTGCCCAGCCTGGGGAGTCTGGTGGCATCAGCCTAACCCCCTCCCACCCGCTCTGCGCAGATCGTGAAGAAGTCATGCTACCCACGCTGGAATGAGACATTTGAGTTCGAGCTGGAGGAGGGGGCCGCAGAGGCGCTGTGTGTGGAGGCCTGGGACTGGGATCTTGTCAGCAGAAATGACTTCCTGGGCAAAGTGAGCACCCCTCCCTCCAGGCTGCACCTGTTGTCCCCCAGCACCTGGCTCCATTGCAGCCACCCCACACTCAGAGATCTCCCTCCAGCTTCCCCAGAGAGGGCTACTCAGGAAGTGCCTGGGACTACCCGCCCCCCACGCCCGCACCCCATCTACCAGAACCAGCAACTTCTCCCCACAGCCACTGGCGCTCAGGGACCCTTGGAGGACCCTCCCCACTAAGAACAGTAGTTGGCAAGGAGGAGACCTAAGTGTCCCAGCTCCAGGAGGACTTCTACTGTGTCCCCAGGTGGTGATCGATGTCCAGAGACTGTGGGCGGCCCAGCAGGAGGAGGGCTGGTTCCGGCTGCAGCCCGACCAGTCCAAGAGCCGGCGGCGGGACGAGTAAGTGCCAGGGGCTGGGGCAGGGCTGAGAGTGGGGAATTGGCTACAGGCAGGCAGGGCAGGTGGGCTGCTCAGGGGTGAGAGGTCAGGAGACGCAGGTCCAGGGTTCCCTCAGCCCCTGCCCACCAGGCCAGCACCCTTCTCATCCAGGCTGGGCTTTACCTTCCCACAGTCCCACACTCAGCTCCATCTTTTTTTTTTTCCTTTTGAGACAGAGTCTTGCTCTGTTGCCCAGGCTGGAGTGCAGGGGCGCAATCTCTGCTCACTGCAACCTCCAGTGATTCTCCTGCTTCAGCCTCCCGATTAGCTGGGATTACAGGTGCCCACCACCAAACCCGGCTAATTTTTATATTTTTAGTAGAGACAAGGCTCCACCATGTTGGCCAGGATGATTTCAAACTCTTGACCTCAAGTGATCCACCTGCCTCGGCCTCCCAAAGTGCTGGGATTACAAGCGTGAGCCACCACACCTGGCCAGCTCTGTCTTCTTAGCTCACAGGTTATACAGGTCTCCTGCTTTCTGCATTCTGGAAATTTCTAAAACAAGTGCTCAGACACTTTGACAATTTCCCTGCAGACTTCAGACCAGGGTTCAAGTCTCCAGGGTCCGTGTCCCTGAGCCACAGCTCTAATTCCCTCCCCAAGATTCTCCAGGAATATGGTTTCCAGATAAAAGACAGGACACCCTTGCCCAGAAGTGGTGGCTCATGCCTGTAATCCCAGCTCTTTGGGAGGCCGAGGTGGGAGGATCACTTGAGGCCAGGAGTTTGAGACCAGCCTGGGCAAGAAAGTGACACTTCGTCTCTACAAATAAATAAAAAATTAGCTGGGCATGGTGGTACATGCCTGTGGTTCTAGCTACCCTGGGCATTGAGGTGGGAGGATTGCTTGCACCCAGAAGATGGAGGCTACAGTGAGCTATGATCACTTCTGCACTTCAGCCTGGGTGACGGAGCAAGACCCTGTTTCAAAAAAAAAAGGCCAGACGCAGTGACTCACGTCTGTAATCCCAGCACTTTGGGAGGCTGAGGAGGGTGGCTCACATGAAGTCAGGAGTTCAAGACCAGCCTGGCCAACATGGTGAAACCCTGTCTCTACTAAAAATATAAAAATGAGCCGGGTGTGGTGGCAGGTGTCTGTAATCCCACCTATTTGGGAGGCTGAGGCAGGAGAATCGGTTGAACCCAGGAGGCAGAGGTTGGAGTGAGCCGAGATCACCCTGCTGCACTCTAGCTGGGTGACAGGGCAACACTCAGTCTCAAAAAAACAAAAACAAAAACACTCCGTACTATTTGAGACAATACCTATACAAAAAATATTCAAATTTAGGCCAGGCACGTGGTGGCTCCTGCCTGTAATTTCAGCACTTTGGGAGGCCAAGGCAGGAGGATCACTTGAGCCCAGGAGTTCAAGACCAGCCTGGGCAACATAGCAAGACCCCATCTCTAAAAAAAATAGTTAATAAGTAAATAAAATATTCACATTTAACTGTCTTGGGTTGTCGTTTTGCTAAATTTGGCAGCCTGTCTAGGAAGCCCTCATCTTACAAATGACAACAGCGAGGTTTGCTGTGACTCCCACAGCCCTGGATGGTTCAGCTTTGTGTCCCCGTGGAAGGCCCCAGACCCCTCTCTCCTCCATTTCCATTTTTTTTTTTTTTTTTTTTTTTTGGAAGGGGGTTTCACTTTTTTTACCCCAGGCTGGAGTGCAATGGCGCGATCTCGGCTCACCGCAACCTCCGCCTCCTGGGTTCAGGCAATTCTCCTGCCTCAGCCTCCTGAGTAGCTGGGATTACAGGCACGCACCACCATGCCCAGCTAATTTTTTGTATTTTTAGTAGAGACGGGGTTTCACCATGTTGACCAGGATGGTCTCGATCTCTTGACCTCGTGATCCACCCGCCTCGGCCTCCCAAAGTGCTGGGATTACAGGCTTGAGCCACCGTGCCCGGCTTCCATTTCCATTCTTAACAGGGTAGGGGCAGGTGGGCGGCTGCATGTCAGCACCAAGGCATTTCCATAGAGCCAACCAAGGCCCATCTTCTTTTTTTTTTTTTTTGAGACAGAGTCAGGCTGGGGTATGGTGGTGCAATCTTGGCTCACTGCAACCTCTGCTTCCCGGGTTGAAGTGATTCTCCTGCCTCACCTCAGTCTCCCAAGTCGCTGGGATTACAGGCACCTGCCACCACACTGGCTACCTTTTTTCTTTTCTTTTCTTTTCTTTCCTTTGGAGACGAAGTTTTGCTCTTATTGCCCAGGCTGGAGTGCAGTGGCGCGATCTTGGCTTACCACAACCTCCACCTCCCGGATTCAAGTGATCCTCCTGCCTCAGCCTCCAGAGTAGCTGGGATGACAGGCATGCACCACCACACGCAGCTAATTTTGTATTTTTGTAGAGATGGGGTTCCCCCATGTTCGCCAGGCTGGTCTTGGACTCCCAACCTCAGATGATCCGCCCACCTAAGCCTCCCAAAGTGCTGGGGTTACAGGCATGAGCCACCACGCCAGGCTCAGGGACCCTTCTTAACACATACTGTGCATGAGGCTTGTGCTGAGCAGGGGTAGTGGGGACCTTAGAGGATGTCATGCCTTGGTTCACACCCTCCCCTGTTCTGACCTTCCCTGTCAGAACAGGGAAGCTTGGAAGCTGGATCTAATGTGGCAAGTTGCTGCTGAAGCAGCTCGAGCCTCAGTTTCCCTATTAGGTTGTTTTGAGGTCGGGGATTTGTTTCGCTGTAAAGTGCACACAGGCTGGTGCCATCATCTGGGAGTGTATAGATTCAAGGCTGGGAGACCCACATACCCAAGCTTGGAGGTGGCAGGGAGCCGGACCTTGAAGACAGATAGAGGTGCCATAAATGCAGAGGCAGGAAGGGCTTTCCAGAAAGAGAACATAAATAGCCGGGCAGAGCCTGGGAGGCAGAGCTGTGCAGGGCAGCCAGATGGAGGGCATGAGCAGAGGGACGGGAGGCTGGCCCCAAGAGAGAAAGACGGGAGGCCATGGGAGGGGCGCGGCCCAGGGCGGCCTGGGTCCCCGGTGGAGAGGTCACAGGCTGCCCATTCCAGGGGCAACCTGGGCTCCTTGCAGCTGGAGGTGCGGCTGCGGGATGAGACGGTGCTGCCCTCCAGCTGCTACCAACCGCTGGTGCAGCTGCTGTGCCAGGAGGTGAAGCTGGGCGTGCAGGTGAGGGCCCCGGGGTAGGGGGGGGTCCAGCGTGCAGGT
>NW_022437028.1:6621656-6627706 GCF_009761245.1 Sapajus apella
GTGAGGGCCCCGGGGCAGGGGGGGTCCAGCGTGCAGGTGAGGGCCCCAGGGCAGGGGGGAGGGTCCAGCGGCGGTAGGCCTAAGCCCTGTCCTAAACACATTCTGCAGAATGGAAAACTGAGGTCTGGGGATGTAAGGAGCTGGCCAGTGCCCAGGGCCCCGTCCCCGGCCACCCCTTGGGAAAGCAACTTCCTTCTCCGGGGTACCCTGAGGTTCTCAGAGGGAAGGGTTCGGGATCCCCCGTGCCTCTCCCTGCAGGGCCCGGGGCAGCTGATCCCACTCATCGAGGAGACAACCAGCACGGAGTGTCGCCAGGACGTGGCCACCAACCTGCTCAAGCTCTTCCTGGGGCAGGGGCTGGCCAAGGACTTCCTGGACCTGCTCTTCCAGCTGGAGCTGAGTCGCACCAGTGAGGCCTGGGAGGGAGCTGGGCCCAGTGGACTGGGAGGTGGTGGTGGGGAGGGGATCCTTGTGCAAGAGGCAGATGGGAGACAGGAGGGAGGTAAGAGACAGAGCCAAGGGCAGAGGTGGGACAGTGGGCTGGGAGGTGGCGAGGAGGCCCTTTATTGAGGGGCCAGCTTAGGTCCCCCAGCCCCAAGGTCCTCTGTCCCCCCCCCCCCCCAAAGCTTTTCCCCCGCCCCCTACCCCCCGGGGACCTCTGTTTGTAGGTGAGGCCAACACCCTGTTCCGGAGCAACTCCCTGGCCTCAAAGTCCATGGAGTCCTTTCTGAAGGTGAGGTTGCCTTCGATATTGTCCTCATCTTACAGATGACAACAGTGAGGTTCAGAGATACCAATGGAAGGGCTGCAACTTCCACTCCAGTGTTCTATCTCTGTATTCAGAGCCCTTGAGGTTAAGAATGTGGCCCAGCCAGGCACAGTGGTGCGTGCCTGTAGTCCCAGCTACTCGGGAGGCGGAGGCTGGAGGATCGCTTGAGTCTAGGAGTTCTGGGCTGTAGTGCGCTATGCTGATCAGGTGTCCACACTAAGTTCGGCATCAATATGGTGACCTCCCGAGAGTGGGGGCCCACCATGTTGCCTAAGGAGGGGTGAACCGGCCCAGGTCAGAAACAGAGCAGGTCAAAACTCCCATGCTGATCAGTAGTGGGATCGAGCCTGTGAATAGCTACTGCACTGGGCAACATAGCGGACCCCGTCTCTTAAAAAAAAAAAAAAAAAAAAAAAAGAGCTAGAAAAGAATGTGGCTGAGCACAGTAGCTCATACCTGTAATTTCAGCACTTTGAGAGGCTGAGTCAGGTGGATCACCTGAGGTCAGGAGTTTGAGACCAGCCTGGCCAACCTGGTGAAACCCCGTCTCTACTAAAAATGCAAAAATTAGCCTGGTGTGGTGGCGGGCTCCTGTAATCCCAGGTACTGAGGAGGCTGAGGCAGAATTGCTTTAACCAGGAGGCAGAGGTTGCAGTGAGCTCACGCCACTGCACTCCAGCCTGGGCCACAGAGCGAGACTCCATCTCTCCCCCAAAAATGTGTGTGTGTGTGGGGTGTGTGTGTGTTTAAAATTTAAATTAGAGACAGTCTCACTGTGTTGCCCAGGCTAGTCCCAAACTCCTGGTCTCAAGTGATCCTCCTACCTTGGCCTCCCAAAGTGCTGGGATTACAAGGGCTAAGAATTCCATTCATTAATTTACTCACTCATTCATGGATAAGCAGTTTTCCCTGCATGTGTACCTGGCCTCCTCCTGGGTGGATACAGCAGGCAGATGGTGCAGAGGCGGCTGCTCTGGAGAGAGTGGGCAGGTCGAGTGGGATGGGGAGAGATGGGACCAATGTGACCCGTGGTGGTCCCCAGGTGGCCGGGATGCGGTACCTGCACAGCGTCCTGGGCCCCATCATCAACAAGGTGTTTGAGGAGAAGAAGTACGTGGAGCTGGACCCCAGCAAAGTGGAAGTTAAGGATGTAGGGTGAGGCCGGGGGTAATTGGGGGGGGGCGCAGTGGTGGCAGGGTGGGATCAGGCCCTCTCTGCGCGTGTTTGTGGCTCTGCCCACCGGTATATTGCCCCCTGTGTGCGTGTCCCGGCTGCTGCTATAACCACTGCCCCTGTCGTGGCCCTGGCACTGACCGCGACCCCCTCTGCCGCCCCGCCCCGTCCCACGCAGGTGCTCTGGGCTGCACCGTCCGCAGACCGAGGCCGAAGTGCTGGAGCAGAGCGCGCAGACGCTGCGCGCCCACCTGGGGGCGCTGCTGAGCGCGCTCTGCCGCTCGGTTCGCGCGTGCCCAGCCGTGGTGCGCGCCACCTTCCGCCAGCTCTTCCGGCGCGTGCGCGAGCGCTTTCCCGGCGCCCAGCACGAGGTGCGTGCTCCACCCGCCGGGCTGGGCCGGGCCGGGCCGGGCTGGACTCGGCTGGGCGGGGCCGAAGAGCGGTAGGGAAGCACGGAGCGCTGGGGAAGGGCGGGGAGGCGGTATCCCGGGGAGGGTCAGGGACGGAGCCGAAGGGGGGGGGCTGCCCGGCGCCCAGGCTTGGGGGACGCCAGCCCGCGCTCTCCCGCACCCCCCCAGAATGTGCCGTTCATCGCCGTCACCAGCTTCCTGTGCCTGCGCTTCTTCTCTCCCGCCATCATGTCGCCCAAGCTCTTCCACCTGCGGGAGCGCCACGCGGACGCCCGCACCAGCCGCACCCTGCTCCTGCTGGCCAAGGTGCGGGCCTTGCGGCCACGGGAGGGAAGCGCAGCTGGGTGTCGCACCGGGGCCCTGGCCCGGACTGCTGTGTGTTCCCTACCGGCTCCGGCGAGGCCACTGGCACGCCCACGTGGGCATTGCACTTCACAGTTTGCAGAGCCTTCCTGTGGCCACCTTGTCCGAGCCCTGTCTCATGGATAAGGGGACAGGCCTTCGAGGGGTCGGAGGTTGCCAAGGCCGCCCAGCCTGTCAGTGGTGAATCGGGGGACCTTCCAACCTGGGTCTACTTACTCCCAGGCTGCACCTGTCTGCCCGGCACAGGGGTGGGGTACCCAGTGAGTGTAGCAGCGGCTATTAAACCTGCAGAAGAAGGCCCAAGTGGTCTCAGTGATAATAAGGCATGGAACTCTGTGATCCACTCCTCCCTGATCCCTTGTGGAGCTGGAGAGGGGGTTCCCGTGGGCATGGCCTCTGTCGCCTCTGCCTCATCTCTACAGCTGAGTAGCAAAGACTTGGGGGGTGGGAGGGGTGCAGTGGCTAGGCCCCTGACCCAGCAGAGCCTGGCTTTTCCTGCTGTCACCTACAGGCAGTCCAGAATGTGGGCAACATGGACACGCCGGCTTCCAGAACCAAGGAGGCTTGGATGGAGCCGCTACAGCCCACTGTGCGCCAGGGGGTGGCACAGCTGAAGGACTTCATCACCAAGCTCGTGGACATCGAGGAAAAGGACGGTGAGCGCCTCCCTGTACAGACCCGCCCACAGCCTACTGCTGAAGTTTGCTCCGCCCTTGAGTCCCACGGCCCCACCCACCGCTGTTCGTGGCCCCTCTCGTGGCCCCACCCACCGCCTACTGTTAACATTTGCCAGGCTCCCGGGCCATAGACCCACCCACCACTGTTTGTCCTTCCTGTGGCCCCGCCCACTGCCTGGTGTTGACGTTTGCCCCGCCCCTAGACCCATGGCCTCACCCACCATCATCTGTGCCTGTTGACATTTGCTCCACCCTTGAGCTCCATAGCCCCGCCCACCACCTGCTGTTGACTTGTGTCAACAGCACAAGTCAACCCCGAAGCCCATGGCCCCACCTACCCCTGTCCACCTGTCACCCAGCTCACCACCAGTTGCTGATTTTTGCTCCGCCCTTGAGCCCCATGGCCCCGCCCACTGCCTGCTGTTCACATCTGCTCCGCCCCCTGGTTCCGCTCTCATTCACCGGGCTCTCAATTCCCCCCCCTTCCCTGGCCTGGCAGAGCTGGACCTGCAGCGGACGCTGAGTTTGCAGGCGCCACCTGTGAAGGAGGGGCCGCTCTTCATCCACAGAACCAAGGGAAAGGGCCCCCTCATGTCCTCCTCCTTCAAGAAGCTCTACTTCTCCCTCACCACCGAGGCCCTCAGCTTCGCCAAGACGCCCAGCTCCAAGGTGGGTAAGGAGGGAGGCCAGCAAGTGGGGCTCTGAGAAGTTATGGTACCCTAGAAGCACCTGTCCCCTTCCTTGGAGCCCATCGGAGGTCCCCGAGGGTCAGAGAAGAAAGCCAGGTGTGTGGCATCTGTACTGCTTGTCAGAACCTAGGAGGGCCAGGCACGGGTGGCTCACACCTGTAATCCCAGTACTTTAGGAGGCTAAGGTGGGTGGATCACTCGAGGTCAGGAGTTCGAGACCAGCCTGGCCAACATAGTGAAACCCCGACTCTACTAAAAATGCAAAAATTAGCCAGGCGTGGTGATGGGTGCCTATAGTCCCAGCTACTCGGGAGGCTGAGGTACAGGAATCACTTGAACCTGGGAGGCAGAGGTTGCAGTGAGCCAAGATCACGCCACTGCATTCCAGCCTGGGCAACAGAGCAAGACTCTGTCTCAAAAGAAAAAAAAAAGAGGATGATGATCCGACCTTACCAGGTTGTTGAGGGTTAGATGAGATGGTCTCCCTAAGGATCCTGAAGACCCGTCCTGGCAGGTAGTACTGTTTAGGCAAATTGTTTTATTAAAGATAGTACATCCCCTGGGCTACTAGGTGAGGAGGAGGCTAGGGCAACCAGGGGAGGCTTCCTGGAAGAGGCAGGAATATAGAAGCATGGAATCTTGGTATGGGAAGGGATCTCAAAGATCATACTTTATCCATGGACCTGGTAACCCCTTGATGTACACCTGCCCCAGTCATGCAGGATAGTCATGGGGACAGTCTGCCAGGAATACCCAGCCTAGCCCTAAGCAGGCAAGTGTGGGCTGGGGGTAAGTGAAGGAGCTCATCACCCATTCTCTTCTCAAAGAGCCAAATCAGGGCTCCCACCAGATGAGGGGTCCACCCCTTCCTACCAAAGACCCCTTGGATGATAATTATTATTATTTTGAGACAGGGTCTTGCTCTGTCACCCAGGCTCTAGTGCAGTGGTATGATCATAGCTGACTGCAGCCTTGAACTCCTGGGCTCAAGCAGTCTTCGTGCCTCAGCCTCCCAAGTAGCTGGGACTACAGGCATGTGCCACCAAGCCAGGCTAATTTTCTTTGCGAAAGAGTCTTGTTATACTGCCCAGGCTGGTCTCAAACTCCTGGCCTCAAGCAGTCCTCCCACCCCAGCCTCCCAAAGCACTCAGGTGATTATTCTACATCTGTTGAAAGATTTGGCTACATAGGCATCATTTAATGCTGGTCCCCATTTTTGTCTGCTGTCAATCTTTGATAGCCAGTCAGATGGCCTGTCATTCTGAGACAGTTGGGGCCGCTGTTGTGATTTCTACCCTGAGCAGGTCTTCCTCTTGTTTGGCCTCTGCCCCAAGCAGGGAAGACCACGTCGTTTCTGAGGACTCAGCAACAGCAGAAAGCGCTCAGGTTTGAGACCAGCCTGGGCAGCATAGAGAGACCGCATTGCTACAAAAAAACATTTAACAAATTTGCTGAGCATAGTGGCATGCACCTGCAGTCTCAGCTACTCAGGAGACTGAGGCAGGAAGACTGCTTGAGCCCAGGAGTTTGAAGCTGCGGTGAGCTATGATTGCACCACTGCCCTGCAGCCTGGGTGACAGAGTGAGACCCTGTCTCTCTTAAAAAAAAAAAAAAAAAAAAAAAGAAGCCAGGCGCAGTGGCGCGTGCCTGTAGTCCCAGCTACTCGGGAGGCTGAGGTGGGAGGATCGCTTGAGCCCAGGAGTTCTGGGCTGTAGTGCGCTATGCTGATCAGGTGTCCACACTAAGTTCGGCACCAGTATGGTGACCTCCCAGGAGCAGGGGACCACCAGGTTGCCTAAGGAGGGGTGAACCGGCCCAGGTCGGACACAGAGCAGGCCAAAACTCCCTTGCTGATCAGTAGTGGGATTGTGCCTGTGAATAGCCACTGCACTCCAGCCTGGGCAACATAACAAGACCCCAGCTCTTTAAAAAAAAAAAAAAAAAAGGCCGGGCGCGGTGGCTCAAGCCT
>NW_022437028.1:6627806-6629347 GCF_009761245.1 Sapajus apella
GGAGGCCGAGGCGGGTGGATCACGAGGTCAAGAGATCGAGACCATCCCGGTCAACATGGTGAAACCCTGTCTCTACTAGGAATACAAAAAATTAGCTGGGCATGGTGGCGTGTGCCTGTAATCCCAGCTACTCAGGAGGCTGAGGCAGGAGAATTGCCTGAGCCCAGGAGGCGGAGGTTGCGGTGAGCCGAGATCGCGCCATTGCACTCCAGCCTGGGCAACAAGAGCGAAACTCCGTCTCAAAACAAAACAAAACAAAACAAAAAAACAAAAAAAAAAAAAAAGAAAGGCCGGGCGCGGTGGCTCAAGCCTGTAATCCCAGCACTTTGGGAGGCCGAGGCGGGTGGATCACAAGGTCAAGAGATCGAGACCATCCTGGTCAACATGGTGAAACCCCGTCTCTACTAAAAATACAAAAAATTAGCTGGGCATGGTGGCTCGTGCCTGCAATCCCAGCTACTCAGGAGGCTGAGGCAGGAGAATTGCCTGAACCCAGGAGGCGGAGGTTGCGGTGAGCCGAGATCGCGCCATTGCACTCCAGCCTGGGTAACAAGAGTGAGACTCTGTCTCAAAAAAAAAAAGAAACGGAGGGCCTAATGGAGGCTGGGAGTGTAGATTCAGCATTAGCGGGTTGGGGGCCTTTTCAGGACATGTGTGTTTTAGATTCTGAGCTTCCCGTCAGATTTGATCATGGCAGGAGGAAGATAAGAAAGGAGGGGACAGGGGATGGGATATGGGAATTTTAGAGCCTGGGACTACAAAAGCAAGTTGGAAAATTACTAAATGCAAAGTCACACAGTGTTGGCCCCGGCTGGCATGACTTTGTAGCCCCGGGAATGCTGGCTGTTTAGACACTACCCCAAAGCTCACACCTCCCAGGCCTGCTGGGAGCACCCCCCTGAGAGGCCAGATCCTCCCCTCCCAGTTGCTGGGCACTTGGTCGCCGTCAGTCTGTGCTCTGCCCTGGCTGAGGTCACTCTGGGTCTCCCACACTTACGCCTGGTGCTGCAGAAGGGGAGACTGAGACCCAGAGATGGGAAATGGAATGGCCCTGGCTAGGTCCCTGACCCTCCTCCTCCCTCCGTGCCTCAGAAAAGCGCCCTCATCAAGCTAGCCAACATCCGTGCAGCAGAAAAGGTGGAGGAAAAGAGCTTTGGCAGCTCGCACGTCATGCAGGTCATCTACACAGACGACGCTGGCAGGCCCCAGACTGCCTACCTGCAGTGCAAGGTGCAGGGAGGGGAGTGGGTGCTGTGGGTGGGGCCTAGGCACTATGGGCGTGGCCTGAGTGCTGTGGGAGTGACATGAGCCCTGTGCGAGTGGCCTGGGCTCTGTGGGGGTGGCCTGGGTGCTGTGGGAGTGGCATGAGCCCTGTGCGAGTGGCCTGGGTACTATGGGAGTGTCATGAGCCCTATGGGAGTGGCCCGGGTGCTGTGGGTGTGGCCTGGGTGCTGTGGGAGCGGCCTGGGTGCTGTAGGAGTGGCCTGGGTGCTGTGGGAGCGGCCTGGGTGCTGTGGGAGTGGCCTGGGTGCTGTGGGAGT
>NW_022437028.1:6629357-6668258 GCF_009761245.1 Sapajus apella
TGGGAGCGGCCTGGGTGCTGTGGGAGTGGCCTGGGTGCTGTGGGAGTGGCATGAGCCCTGTGGGAGTCGCCTGGGTGCTGTGGGAGTGGTCTGGGTGCTGTGGGAATGCCTGGGCACTGTAGGAGTGGTGGCCTGGGCTCTGTGGGCGTGACCTGGGTGCTCTGGGAATGGCTCGGGTGCTGTGGGAGAGGCCTGGGCACTGTGGGCGTGGCCTGGGTACCGTGGGAGTGGCCAGAGTGGATTGTATGAAAAGGGAGCTGAGCCTCTCACCCCTACCAGGTACATCAGGCACAGCAGGGTATGTCTGATCTGGGAGGTGTGGGGGCCAGGTGTGTGTGTTGTCTGGGGTCTGAGCCACCAGGAGGCCATGGCCCATGTCTTTCCCTGGGCATCATGTGTAGGTCTGTGTGTGGGCCAGTACACGGACAGGTGCATCCCGGTGATCTGAAATTGCATGTTGCATCCGTTTGTTGGAAACTATTTCCAGATATCTGAGATGGGGACCAGGCATGCTGGTTCATGCCGGTAATCCCAGAGCTCCAGCCAGAGCAACAGAGCAAGACCCTGTCTCTAAAAAAGAAAGTCTGTGCTGGCACCTGGATCAACGCCTGATAATCAGACATTATGCTCTGTGGCTCTGGGTGCATGTTCTCAAATAAGTTTCCCATTTATTCCTCCTTCCTGCCTTCCTTCATTTAAAAAACGCTTACTGAGCATCTCCTAGGTTCCAGGCATGACTTTAGGTGAGGGCATGCAGCGGCAGACAGGACAGAGTCCTGCCCTTGTGGAGCTGCTATGGGGAGAAGATGAGCCAATAAATACATGTTTCAAATGTCGGGCCAGGCACGGCGGCTCACACCTATAGTCCCAGCACTTTGGGAGGCCGAGGGGGGAGGATTGCTGGAGGCCAGGAGTTTGAGACCATTCTGGCCAATGTAACAAGACCCCATTTCTACAGAAAATAAAAAATTAGCCAGGTATGATGGCATGCACCTGTGATCCCAGCTACTTAGGAGGCTGAGGCAGGAGGACTGCCTGAGCTCAGGAGTTGGAGGTTGCAGCGAGTTAGAGGCTGCAGTGAGCTATGATCACACCACTGCACTCCAGCCTGGGTGACAAAGTGAGACCCTGTCTCTTAAAACAAAAAGTCAAATAGTGACAGTGACTTGAAGGGAACCAGAAGGGACTAAGGGAGCAAGGAAGGGAACAGAGTGGGGGGTAGCAGGGAGCGGTCTGCCCTATAAAGGGTAGTGAGAAGCCAGGTGCAGTGGCTCACGCCTGTAATTCCAGCACTTTGGGAGGCCAAGGCAGGTGGATCATGAGGTCAGGAGATTGAGACCATCCTGGCTCTACTAAAAATACAAAAAATGAGCCAGGTGTGTTGGAGGTGCCTGTAGCCTCAGCTACTCAGGAGGCTAAGGCAGGACAATCACTTGAACCTGGGAGACGGAGGTTGCAATCAGCTGAGATCGTGCCACTGCACTCTAGCCTGGGTGACAGAGAGACTCCGTCTCAAATAATAACAACATGGTCAGGGAGGACCTCTGATGGGTGGCATTCGAGCAGGTACCTTGTAGGAGGGTGACTCAGATGCATCTCTAGGGCAGAAACGCATGGGATGAGTAGGAAGCCTGCAGCTGGAGGGGGTGGCTTCTTCTGGGCGTGACTGTCCTGGGCTGGTGGGGAGGAAGTCACAGACCTGTTCCTCCGGGCCCTTCCCTCTAGGGCTTCCCTTTTGTGTCAGGGTCCAGAGCCACAGGGAAAAGTAATGATATCAGGGCCACCAAGTATAGTTGGTGGGTTCTGGAATACCTAGGAGCATGGCCAAGGGGCCAGCAGAAGCTGAAATCCAGCCCACACCGGGGACAAGTGGAGCTGCTGCCACCAAAAAGACAAGACAAGACAGGTGGGAGAGGAGAGGATGGGGTCTTGCTGTGTTGCCCAGACTGGTCTTGAATTCCTGGGCTCAAGCGATCCTCCTGCCTCGACGTCCCAAAGTGCTAGGATTATAGGAGTGATCTACTTCACCTGCTTTCCAGGCCATGTGCCCAGGTGCGGGCTACGTTCCCCTGGAGGAAGGGCAGCCTCTCCTAATTCACTCAAAGCTGCTGTGTTGGGGTGGTGGGGAACATGGCGTCGGGTGTGGTATAGGAGCTGCAGGTCAGGAGGGCTTCCTGGAGGACGTGACCTCTGACTAGGCCTCCCCCTCCACGTCCCCTCAGTGTGTGAACGAGCTGAACCAGTGGCTGTCTGCACTGCGGAAGGTGAGCATCAACAACACCGGCCTGCTGGGCTCCTACCACCCTGGCATCTTCCGTGGGGACAAGTGGAGCTGCTGCCACCAAAGAGAGAAGACAGGTGGGAGAGGAGGCCTGGGCCCTGGATCTGCATCCAGCCACTGTGGGATCGGGCCTCTGGTTGAACAATGGGGCCCTGAGCCTGCTGTGCCCCTGCAGGGACCTAACGCAAGAAACGCTGGCCCCTCCAGGCTCTCTGGGTAGAAGGGGTGGTTTGGGGAATGCCACATGATGTGTGTGATGCATGTGAGTGAATTGGCTGAAGGCTCTAAGGAGGCCTGAAAACATGTTAGAATCCCATTCCTGTTTTCTTAATTTTTATTTTTTGAAAGACTCTCAATCTTTAGAATCCCATTTCTTTTTTCTGCTGCTGCTGCTGCCTTTTTTTTTTTTTTTTTTTAAAGGCAGACTCTCACTCTGTTGCCAAGGCTGGAGTGCAATGGCTCAATCTCAGCTCACTGCACCCTCCACCTCCCAGCTTCAAGAAATTCTCCTGCCTCAACCTCCCCAGTAGCTGAATTACAGGCACTCACCACCATGCCTAGCTAATTTTTTTGTATTTTCAGTGGAGATGGGGTTTCAGTATGTTGGTCAAGCTGCTCTTGTTTTTTGTTTTTGTTTTTGATACAGAGCCTCGCTCTGTTGCCCAGGCTGGAGAACAGTGGCACGGTCTCAGCTCACTGCAATCTCCACCTCCCGATTCAGGTGATTCTCCTGCCTCAGCCTCCCAAGTAGCTGGGACTACAGGCACATGCCACTGCACCCAGCTAATTTTTGTATTTTTAGTAGAGACAGGGTTTCACCATGTTGGCCAGACTGGTCTCAAACTCCTGACCTTGTGATCTGCCCACGTTGGCCTCCCAAAGTGCTGGGATTACAGGCATGAGCCACCAAGCCCAACCAGATTTTTTTTTTTTTTTTTTTTTTTTTGAGACCAGTCTCACTCTGTTGCCCAGGCTGGAGTGCAGTGGCACAATCTCAGCTCACTGCAACCTCCACCTCCCAGGTTCAAGCGATTCTCCTGCCTCAGCCTCCCGAGTAGCTGGGATTACAGGTGCGTGCCATCATGGCCAACTTTTTTTTTTTTTTTTTTTCTTTGAGAGGGAGTTTCACTCACGTTACCCAGGCTGGAGTGCAATGGCGCGATCTCGGCTCACCGCAACCTCCGCCTCCTGGGCTCAGGCAATTCTCCTGCCTCAGCCTCCTGAGTAGCTGGGATTACAGGCACGCGCCACCATGTCCAGCTAATTTTTTGTATTTTTAGTAGAGATGGGGTTTCACCATGTTGACCAGGATGGTCTCGATCTCTTGACCTCGTGATCCACCCGCCTTGGCCTCCCAAAGTGCTGGGATTACAGGCTTGAGCCACCGCGCCTGGCCCCCCAACTATTTTTTCTTGTATTTTTATTAGAGACAGAGTTTCCCCACATTGCCTAGGCTGGTCTCGAACTCTTGGCCTCAAAGGATCCACCCGCCTTGGCCTCCCAAAGTGCTGGGATTCCAGGCGTGCACCACCATGCCCAGCCTAGAATCCCACTTCCAACATAGTTTAACCCAGCACTTCCCAATCCCATTTGACAGGGAACCCTAGGGTTTGAATTTTAATTAACTCAAATAGCTTCACGTGGCCCTTCTCTTGCCCAAGGAGCTTTTTACAGAACCGGTGTTCTAGGGAACACAGTTGAGGAACCCCCTGCTAAAGACAGCCAAAGAGAGCCCCTGGGTTTGCACACCCCATGCTGGCGGCCTGAATCCGGAGCTGTGGTTGGGAGGGGACCGTGTGCCTTGGGCACTGGAGGGATGGCAGAGAGGAGCTTCTAGAAGGCCTCAAAACTGTGCAGTGCTCTCGATTCCAGCACCTGTGGCTCTTGAGCACTTGAAATGTGGCTTGAGGGGCTGAGGGGGTTTTCTGTTTAATTTTTTAAAAATAGGGTCTTGCTCTATTGCCCAGGCTGGAGTGCAGTGGCACAATCATAGCTCACTGCAGCCTCCAACTCTTGGGTTTAGGCAATCCTCCTGCCTCGGCCTCTGAGTAGGCTGGGACTACAGGCCCACCCCTGGCTCATTTTTAAATTTCTTTTTTAGAGATAAGGTCTTGGCTGTGTTGTCCAGGCTGGTCTTGAATTCCCAGGCTTGGGCAATCCTCCTTCCTTGGCCTCTCAAAGTGCTGGGGCTGCAGGAGTGAGCTACCACACCTGGCCTGAGTTTTACGTTGTTAAAAATGTTGTTTTAATTTTAATCAACTCAAATGTTCTCATGTGGCTGGCGGCCACCCTGTAGAACAGCACAGTTCTGCAACTTTTGAGACCTTCTTCTCATTATCCTCACTCTCTTTCCAGAGGAGACTGAGCACTTGGAGTCTCCTGGCCTTTCAGGCCAGGCCAAACCTCGGTCCCCAGAGCCTGGCGCGGCAGAGGCCGTGGGAAACTGACCCACCCACTCTAGCCCAGGCCTGGATTTACAGTCCGGCAGTGCACAGGGGTGGGTGACTCGTTTTGAGTTGGGTCTCTCACCCAGGCTGGAGTGCAGTGGCACAACCATAGCTCACTGCAGCCTTGACTTCCTGGGCTCAGGTGATGCACCCGCCTCAGCCTTCTGCACAGTTGGGACTACAGGCACATGCCACACACCTCTTTTTGTAGAGACAGGGTCTCACTGTGTTGCCCAGGATGGCCTTGAACTCCTGGCCTCAAGCTGTCTTCCTGCCTCAGCCTCCCAAAAGTGCTGGGATTCCAGGTGTGAGCCACTGCGCCTGGCCTCTTGGTGACTCCTTCCAAGGGCGTTGCTGGCTGGCTGATATGACGCGCAGCCTCTGGCTGTAACCATCGTAGCGATACCCCCATTAATGGCGAAGTGGGGCCCACCGTGGCCCAGGAGACAGGGCCTAGTATTCCACTGCATGGAGGAGAAGCTGAGGCTTAGAGAAGACAGATGACTTTAAAGCCAGCAGGCTGCAGGAGCAGCTCACTGTAAGGCATGAACCCGCTACGGCCCACCTCACCATGATGTTAACATTTCAGCCTGTTCCCTTCCAGGCAGGCAGCTTTCTAGAAAGCTGCCTGGCTCCCCGAGTCACATCCTGATGACATCCATGCTCTGCAGTCACACATTCCATGGTGCAGGGGCTGACCTCAAGATGAGCTGCTGCCCCAGAAGGGTAGGGAACCAAGGCGGGGCCTGGACCAGACTGACCAGGCTGTGCTCCCAGCGCAGCCCTCACTGGGGACCCCTGAGTGCCTCTCTCCCCTCCAGAACTCCGTTTCCCCATCTGTGCAGCCAGGAAGTTGGGCATGGTAGTCAAGTGTCTGCTGGTAACTTTGCCCTCTCTGTGCCCCCAGGTCGGGGCTGCGATAAGACCCGGTCACGGGTGACCCTGCAGGAGTGGAATGACCCTCTTGACCATGACCTTGAGGCCCAGCTCATCTACCGGCACCTGCTGAGCGTGGAGGCCATGCTGTGGTGAGTCCCACCCAGGAAAGCCTGTGTAGCCCAGGCTGAATGTGGGGATAGAGCTGGGATTCAGGCCTGGGGCTGCTCCGTGGTGGCTGGTGACCTCTATTCTAACTGGCCGTGTCTGGGGAGGGCATCAGGAATACCTGCCTCCCGGCAGCATGAGGCCAGCTCAGGTTGGGACAGAGGCCCCAAGGGTCCGGGCCATGCCTGGCGATGCCGTGGGCTGAACCCACCTCACGACCTGCCCAGCCGTCCCACCGGGCCCTTGGAGCACAGGCTGTGTCCTCGGTCACTCCCTGAGTTCCTTGGCCATCTCATTCATCCAGTGGTTCTCAGCCCTGGCACAAGCTTAGAAAAAACAGGATGCTTTTAATGGCCAGCTTTAAAAACAGGATGCTGAGGCCCTGTCACTCAGGGTCTCTGGAGATGCGGCGGTGCCAGGACACTTCAGGGTGACCCAGTGCCAGCTGGACCAGGAGCTCTTCCGTCTCTCACGCCCCACACCCTGCGAGGAGGAAGGGCGTGGCCCTCCCCCTTCCTCATCGGCTCCTCCAGGGTTTATCTGTGCCCTCAAAACCCACAAAGGGGGAGCGTGGTAGCTCACGCCTGTCATCCCAGCACTTTGGGAGGCAGAGGCAGGCGGATTGCTTGAGGTCAGGAGTTTGAAACTGGCCAACATGGCGAAACCCCTTCTCTACTAAAAATACAAAAATTATCTGGGCATAGTGGAGGGCACCTGTAATCCCAGCTACTTGGGAGGCTGAGGCAGGAGAATTGCTTGAATCCAGAAAATGGAAGTTTCAGTGAGCCAAGATCATGCCACTGCACTCCAGCCTAGGCCACAGAGCAAGACTCCATCTCAAAAAAAACAAATGAAAAAAAAAATCAAAGGGCCTTCTGGTCAACCCAGTGGGGTGGGGAGGAGACAGTGGACGGCAGAAGGTGGCAGGCGCCCAGGGGCCGAGGCTGGGCCCGTGTTTCCTCTTCATAGACTGAAAGAGTCAGCCCTGCTGTCACCCCCAGAGCCACCTCTAGCCCAGGAGGCCCACGCTGGGCCACCCAGCCTTCCCACAAGGGCAGCAGAAGCCTGGCAGGGCGGGTGGAGGCTGACGGTCCTCACTCTGGCCGCCCCCACAGGGAGAAGCACCGGGAGCTGAGCGGGGGTGCAGAGGCCGGCACTGAGCCTGCAAGCCCTGGTGAAGGTGGGTCCTGCGCACCTGGGACTGGCTCCCTGGTCCCAGCCCCTCCAGGGATGTATGGGTGGGGTCTCTGGACCCACTCCCAGGGCCCTCACGGCCACCTCTGTCTGCAGCCCCGGAGGACTCACTGGCCCGGCTGCTCCGGGTGCTTCGGGACCTCCGGGAGGCCCACAGCTCCAGCCCGGCCAGCTCCCCGACCTCGGAGCCCAACTGCCTCCTGGAGCTGCAGACGTGAGGCCCGCCCTGCGCTCCCCTTGCTGAGTCCCTGGCCAAGCGCTCAAAGCCCCCCCAGGATGCTCTGTACCCCTCACCCTGGTCCTCCTCATTGGGGTGCAGGGCCCAGGTCTCTTCCAGGTGGGGGAGGGGGAAGAGTCAGGGATAAGGGGATCCCCAGAAGTGCAAAGCTGAGCAGGCCTGGCCTGAAGTGTCCCGGCTCCCTACGGCCGCTGCAGCCATCACTGCCTCTCCAAGGACCCTCCTCCCCTGCCTAGGGCAGACCCAGCCAGAACCACCACTAGGACAGGCCACAGCCAGGGGTCTGGGCTCCAGGGACCTAGAGAATGGGAGGGAATAGGAGGCCCAGGACACCCGGCTGCCGCCCCACCAGCTCCCCATGGGTGGCACAGAGCTGTGCTATTGCCAACAGTAAACCTGCTGTTCCTGCCCAGGCTCTGTGCTCTTCTTTGGGGATCTCGGGAGAAAGTGGGCCCGGCGGGGGACCCCAGAGGCTGCTGGTGGGTGTGCCGAGGATGGGGCTGACAGCATGGGTTCTGGGCATCCCTGTTCTCCCCTCTTCCTTCTCCCCACTCATCTGGGGTCGGGGACTCCTTTCCCTTCCCAGTCGCTGTTCCCACCATGCCCCTGGGTCCCCTCTTCCATGCCCCACAGACCGCAGAGCCCAGTGTGTCCATCCAGCTGTTCTCTCCTCAAAGCAGTCCCCAAAAGTCCCTCCTCTAGGATGTCCCTGAGGACAGCACAGAGAGGCAGGGCTCAGAGACCCCTTTTCTCTTCACACAGCGCTTACCCTCTAGGGTGTGGCTGGCAGTGTTGGCCATGTGGGGGCTCCCATCCCCCGACCATTGTGTCACACGGGCTGCCAGGCTCAGCTCCCAGCTGCATCCACAGTGACCTGGATCAAGGTGGGGGGAAGGCTTTGACCCCCCTTCCCCAAAAGGCCTTCAGCCCCTGCCTTGCCACGAGGTCACCTCCTTCCCCCTTTGACTCCAGATCCCAAAGGTCCACCCTGGCCCCAGCCCCTTTCTGGCCACTGGGCTTCTCCGATGCCTTAAGCATAGAGGCCCCGGGCTAGTCCGACGGTCAGCAAAGCTTGACTCTTGGAAGCTTAGATCCCCTGGTGTCCTGGGATCTGGCCTGCCTTTGGTCAGTCCCTGTGGTCCCCCACCAACTCCCCCTCCCATAGGGCCGCCCACCAAGCCCTGCACCCAGCCCAAGAGGAGCCCCCCACTGCCTGCGGAGCAGTGATGCCTGGCCACTGGCTCACACCACTGACTTGGTCCTGGCGTGGCGGAAGCAGCAGGTGACAGGAGCAGGGCCCTGTCCCTCTTTTCCCTGCCCTGTGGTCCCAAAGCCACTCGTGTGCCCGCTCTTGGGGCTGACCTACTGCAGGCCACGCCAGGGCAGGGTGGGCAGGGCCTTTGTGCCTCATGAGGACACAGAAGTCCCTGAGGCCCCAGACCTGGCTCAGCCAACCTCCTTCCTCCCCCGGCTGTCCGCCACTCTAAAGCCTCCTTCCTCCCTGTGCCCACTGGCTCCAGGCTCCTCGCAACAGTAGCTCATGTACACAGGGCGCCCCCAAGTGGTTCCTGCCCTCCAGGTGGGCGCTGTTCTCACATCCGCCTGCATCCATCCACTCATTCCTCACCTTTATGCTGCTGTCTCGATTTTTTTTTTTTTTTTTTTTTTGAGACGGAGTTTCGCTGTTGTTACCCAGGCTGGAGTGCAATGGCGCGATCTCGGCTCACTGCAACCTCCGCCTCCCGGGTTCAGGCAATTCTCCTGCCTCAGCCTCCTGAGTAGCTGGGATTATAGGCACGCGCCACCATGCCCAGCTAATGTTTTGTATTTTTAGTAGAGACGGGGTTTCACCATGTTGACCAGGATGGTCTCAATCTCTTGACCTCGTGATCCACCCGCCTTGGCCTCCCACAGTGCTGGGATTACAGGCTTGAGCCACCGCGCCCGGCCTTCGATTTTTTTAAGCTACCAGGAAGGAAAGGGAAGACCAGATCACAAAACTGGGACCCCCAGAGGGAGAAGTGGGCTTGGAATAGGCATCCACCTCAGGGCTCAAATGGGTTTGTTCAAATCACATTCAGTTTTCAGAGGAAAGGGAACTTTATCAGTTTTGTTGTTGTTGAGACAAAGTCTCGCTCTGTTGCCCAGGCTGGAGTGCAGTAGTGCAATCTCGGCTCACCGCAACCTCCGCCTCCCAGGTTCAAGCGATTCTCCTGCCTCAGCCTCCGGAGTAGCTGGGACTACAGACACCCACCACCCACACCCAGTTAATTCTTGTATTTTTAGTAGAGACAGGGTTTCTCCACGTTGGCCAGGCTGGTTTCCAACTCCTGACCTCTGGTGATCCGCCAGCCTCGGCCTCCCAAAGTGCTGGGGTTACAGGCATGAACCACCGAACCTAGCCAGAACTTTATAGATTAAAAGAGATTTGAAGCTGGGTGTGACAGTGTACACCTGTAGTCCCAGCTACTCCGGAGGCCTAAGGCAGAAGGATCACCTTAAGCCCAGGAGTTTAAGGCCAGCTTGGGCAACATAGCAAAACCTAGTCCCTAACATTATTAGAAAAAAAAAAAAGGAGGAAATAAAGGAGATTTGAGATTTTTGAACTAAATAGAGGTGATGATCACACATTGTGAATGTAATTAACACCACTGAGTTAAAACACTTAAAAATTGTTAAAATGGGCCGGGCGCGGTGGCTCACGCCTGTAATCCCAGTACTTTGGGAGGCCGAGGCAGGTGGATCACGAGGTCAAGAGATCGAGACCATCCTGGTCAACATGGTGAAACCCCGTCTCTACTGAAAATACAAAAAATCAGCTGGGCATGGTGGCGCATGCCTGTAATCCCAGCTACTCAGGAGGCTGAGGCAGGAGAATTGCCTGAACCCAGGACGCGGAGGTTGGGGTGAGCCGAGATTGCGCCATTGCACTCCAGCCTGGGTAACAAGAGTGAAACTCCATCTAAAAAAAAAAAAAAAAATTGTTAAAATGGGGAGTGGTGGCTCACGCCTGTAATCCAAGCACTTTGGAGGCCAAGTCGGGCGGATCACTTGAGGTCGGGAGTTCAAGACCAGCCTGACCAACAAGATGAAACCCCTTCTTTTAAAAAAAAAAAAAAAATTGTTAAAATGGCAAATTTTATGTTATATCTATTTTACAATAAAAAGTCTAAAAGAGAAAATTAAGATACTTAGGTGACTTACAGCAACCAATTGCAACAAAATAGGATGTTAAGAAATTACTGTTTTATGGGACTATTGGAAATTTGAACACTAAAGGATGATTGGAATTATTAATTTTGTAAAGGTGTGATAAGACATTGCACTTGGCTGGGCACAGTGGAGCATGCCTATAATCCCAGCTTCTTGGGAGGCTTAAGTTGGGGAATCACTTGAACTCAAGAGTTCGAGACCAGCCTGGCCAACGTGGTGAAACCCCCGTCTCTACAAAAAATACAAAAAAAAAAAAAAAAAAAAAGATGTTGCAGTTGTGTTGTAAGAGTCCTTGCTGGGCGTGGTCACTCACATCTGTAATCCTGGCACTTTGTGAGGCCGAGGCGGGTGGATCACCTGAGGTTGGGGGTTCCAGACCAGTCTGGCCATCATGGAGAAACCCCGTCTCTACTGAAAATATAAAAAAATTAGCTGAGTGTGGTGGTGGGAGCCTGTAATCCCAGCCACTCCAGAGGCTGAGGTGGGAGAATCGCTTGAATCCAGGAGGCAGAAGTTGCAGTGAGTGGAGATCATGCCATTGCACTCCAGCCTGGCTGACGAGCGAAACTGCATCCCAACAAAAAAATCCTTATCCTTCAGAGCTACGTAGTGGAATATTTATGGAATATTAGGATAAATGATATGGACATTAGGGATTTGTTGCAAAATAACCCAGAGGTAGAGGTCAGGAGTGGAGGTAGAGATGAGACGAGACTAGCCACGAGCCGATCATTACGGAAGAGATACTCGGAGTATGTGAGGGCTCCTTATCCTGCATGGTCTGTCTAGCTTTGTGTATCTTTGAACTTTTCAAGAATAAAAAAGCTTAAAAATTACATGTGTCGCCGGGCGCGGTGGCTCAAGCCTGTAATCCCAGCACTTTGGGAGGCCGAGGCGGGTGGATCACAAGGTCAAGAGATCGAGACCATCCTGGTCAACATGGCGAAACCCCGTCTCTACTAAAAATACAAAACATTAGCTGGGCATGGTGGCGCGTGCCTGTAATCCCAGCTACTCAGGAGGCTGAGGCAGGAGAATTGCCTGAGCCCAGGAGGCGGAGGTTGCGGTGAGCCGAGATCGCGCCATTGCACTCCAGCCTGGGTAACAAGAGCGAAACTCTGTCTCAAAAAAAAAAAAAAAAAAGAAAAAAAAAATTACTTGTGTCCCAGTCCTACCAGAGACTCACCCACTGCCACCCTCGAGCCAGGGGGAGCCAAGGTTGCATTTTCACACGCATCTCAACCTTCTCTGCACTCTCAACCTGGAGAGCCCCAAACAGGGAAACCCCAAGCCCTGCTGGCTTCTGCCAACCCCCTGAGCAGAAGCGTGGGTCCCTCTGACCACCACCTCACCACCCTCATCCTGGTCTCGCTGTACGAAGCAAACCTCCAGTGTAGTTAACAAGACTGAGGACAACTGTAATCCCAGCACTTTGGGAGGCTGAGTTGGGCAAATCACCTGAGTTCGGGAGTTCGGGACCAGCCTGGCAAATCATGGCCAACATGGTGAAAACCAGTCTCTACTAAAAACACAGAAATTAGTCAGGCACGGTGGTGCACACCTGTAATCCCCACTACTCCGGAGAATCGGATTGAACCTGGGAAGCAGAGGATGCAGGAAGCTGAGGTCGCGCCACTGCATTCCAGCCTGGGCAGCAGAGTGAGACTCCACCTCAAAAGAAAAAAAAGACAAAACGAAAAAACAAGACAGAGGAGGGGCAGAGTCTTTCAGAACATCTTTTTTTCTTTCTTGTTTTTGAGACAGAGCCTCACTGTGTTACCCAGGCTGGAGGTGGGTGGAGTGATCATAGCTCACTGCGGCCTCCCAACTCCTGGGCTCAACTGATCCTCCTGCCTCAGCCTTCTGAGTAGCTGGGACTACAGGTGTGCACCATCATGCCCAGCTAATTCTTTTGTACTTTTGGTAGAGACAGCGTCTCACCATGTTGTCCAGGTTGGTCTTGAACTCATGGGCTCAAGCCATCCTCCCACTTCAGCCACCCAAAGTGCTGGGATTACAGGATCAGCTTGCCCAGCCACGAGCACATCCTCAAAGCTCATCCAAGCAAACTCAGCCTCCCTTCTTTGTCCTTGGCCTAGGACAGCCCCAAAGTCCCAGGGCTCAGACATGACCCCTGACCTAGCTGCCCAGCTAGGCTCTGGGGCAGGACCAGTGGGGCAGGCTGTATATCTTGGCTCTTCCAGGGACCGTACTGAAAGGCAAATTGGGCCGGGTGAGGTGGTTCATGCCTGTAATCCCAGCACTTTGAGAGGCCAAGTTGGGTGGATTACCTGAGGTCAGGAGTTCAAGACCAGCCTGGCCAACATGGTGAAACCCCGTCTCTACTGAAAATACAAAAAGCAGCTGGGCATGTTGGCGCGTGCCTGTAATCCCAGCTACTCGGGAGGCTGAGGCAGGAGAATTGCCTGAACCCAGGAGGCGGAGGTTGCACCACTTATCAGCTTCTAACCTATTCAAGCCCATTTCACAGAGGACGGGGAGACCGGTTCGGAGGCTGCCCGAGGCAGAAAGAGGACAGGTGAGTGCCACCGGCAAATTTGCATTGTGCAGTAGGCCTGCAGAAGGTAGGGCCTGCCTTGGAGATAGTTTTACAGCAAACACCCATGTTTGAAGAAAATGGCCTGGGCATAGTGGCAGGTGTCTGTAATCCCAGCTATTTGGGAGGCTGAGGCAGGAGAATCACTTGAACCCAGGAGGCGGAGGTTGCCGTGAGCCAAGATTATGCCATTGCACTCCAGCCTGGGCGACAGAGAGAGACCCTGTCTAAAAAAAAAAGGCAAAGGGGAAATGAAGATGCAAGGGGCCGCCCTCTCCCTCTTCCCTGTGGCTTCTGGGGCCATATCAACCTTCTCTCCCGGCGGGGGCCTTGGTGGATACCATATCCCCCATAAACAGCCCACCAGCCCAACCCCTTAGAGGTTCATACCCTCCTGTGCTCTGCCGTCCTACTTGCCTTCTAAACCTTCTTACAGGACTGGGTCCCTCCCTTCCCTTCCTTGCCCAAGGCCTGGGTCCAGGGGCAGCTGAGTGTAACGCAGCCCCCATCCCAACCCCAAACCACCAGCACCTGGGCCTCTGGGTACTTCCTTAGGGGTTCACAAATATCCTCATGCCTGTTGGATCTTCTTGGGTTTCAAGGCCCTACTGTCCACAAAGTATGGACCCAGGGTCTCCTAAGCCTTTTTTTTTTTTTTTTTTTTGAGATAGAGTCTCGCTCTGTTGCCATGCTGGAGTGCAGTGGCATGATCTCGGCTCACTGCAACCTCTGCCTCCCAGGTTCAAGCGATTCTCCTGCCTCAGCCTCCCGAGTAGCTGGGACTACAGGTGTGTGCCACCAAGCCCAGCTAATTTTTGTATTTTTAGTAGAGACAGATTTTCACCAGGTTGGCCAGGATGGTCTTCATTTCTTGACCTCATGATCTGCCTGCCTCAGCCTCTCAAAGTGCTGGGATTACAGGCATGAGCCAACGTGCCCAGCAGGTCTCGTGAGCCTTGATGCAGGGAGCGAAAGGGAAACAGAGGCGTGGACTGGCTGCATGTGGAACCCTGGATGTTTAGTGCACACACAGCCACCCTCCTGAAGTGTCCACCTCTCCTCCCCAGAGCCCGACCACTGCAGCTGGAGGGGAAGTTAACTTGACTGCATGCTGGGCACTGCCCCTTGGTTCTCCTCTCAGGCCCTGAGCAGAGCTGCCCATAACCCAGGATGCCACATTGTTTCTGGAGGCCCCTGGAAAAGCAAGAGGAACAGGGGAGAGTATACCTTCCATCTGCCCCGCAAGTCTATACCACCACCCCGCAGACACTTCAAGGCCTGGCATTCAACTGGGGCCTGGGCAGGTTCCCAGATGTTCTGCTCTTTTTCTTGAGATGGAGTCTTGCTCTGTTGCCCAGGCTAGAGTGCAGTGGTGCAATCTCTACTCACTGTAACCTCTGCCTCCAGGGTTCAAGCGATTCTCGTGCCTCGGCCTCCCCAGTAACTGGAATTACAGGTGCCTGCCACCACGGCCGGCTAATTTTTTAAATTTTTAGTAGAGATGGGGTTTCACCATCTTGGCCAGAATGCTCTCAAACTCTGACCTCGTGATCTACCTGCTTGGCCTCCCAAAGTGCTGGGATTACAAGCGTGAGCCACCGTGCCTGGCCTATTTTGTCTTTTTAGTAGAGAAGGGGTTTCATGGGGTTTCACCATCTTGGCCAGGCTGGTCTCGAACTCCAGACCTCAGATGATCCTTCTGGTTTAGCCTCCCAAAATGCTGAGATTACAGGCATAAGCCATCACAGCTGGCCTTTTTTTTTTTTTTTTTTTTTTTTTTTTTTTTTTGAGACAGAGTCTCCCTCTGTCACCCAGGCTGGAGGACAGTGACATAATCTTGGCTCACTGCAACCTCCAGCTTCTGAGTTCAAGTGATTCTCCCACCTCAGCCTCCCGAGTAGCCGGAATTACAGGCGCCCTACCACCACGCCTGACTCATTTTTTATTTTTAGTAGAGAGAGACAGGGTTTCACCATGTTGGCCAGGCTGGTTTCAAACTCCTGACCTCAAGTGATCTGCCCACCTCATCCTCTCAAAGTGCTGGGATTACAGGTGTGAGCCCCCTCGCCCAGTCCCAGAAGTCTTGATGATCTGATTGGACCCCCAGGTGGATATCTGCAGCGCAGAGGGCTGGTGTTTGCCACAGAGCAAGCACCCTGGGAAGCCCTGAGGGTACCCAGCTCACCCAGTACCTGCTTCTCTCAACCTCCTTGGAAATCTGAGCAGATTTGCAGCAACCACCTCCAGACAAAGCCTGGTCAAAGTGTAATTTTCAAATACAAAAAAAAAAAAGACTCATATATAGAATGAACACGCATCAACGATCTATTACACATCAGTTCAGAAAAGGAGTGTTTGGGAACTCTGATTCATGGATTATTCTGAGAATCTGGGTACATGTATTTCATGTATTTGTAAGCATTTTTTTTTTTTTTTTTGAGACAGGCTCTCATTCTGCCACCCAGACTGGAGTGCAGTGGTGCAATCACAGCTCACGGCAGCCTCAACCTCCTGGGCTCAAGTGATCCTATTGCTTCAGCCTTCTAAGTAAGTAGGACTACAGGCACACACTGCTATGCCCCGCTGATTTTTTAAATTTTTATTAGATACAAGATCTCGCTCTATTGCCCAGGCTAGTCTCAGACTCCTGGGCTCAATCAATCCTCCCTCCTCAGCCTCCCAAAGTGCTAGGACTACAGATATGAGCCACTGTGCCTGGCCAGTAAGCATTTTAAGAGAAGAACTCTAGAAAAAGATTGTGATGTTAGATACGAAACTAGTTAATGAAGTTTTCTTTTCTATGGGATAAAACTACAAGTTAATAAGTAACTTCAGCGTCTGGGCTGTAATCAAACAATAAGCAGCAAAGTCAACACAGCCACAATCCCTGAGATTAGGATCAGCAAACGTTTTCTGTAAAGGACCAGGCATGCAGCTCTTAGTCACAACCACTGTGCCATGTTGCACAAAAGCAACTACAGCCAATGTGTAACAAATCAGCATGGCGTGTGTGGCCGGGGTGGAGCTCATGCCTATAATCCCAGCACTTTGGAAGGCCAAGGTGAGAAGATCACTTGAGGCCAGGGGTTCGAGACCAGCATGGGCAACAAAGTTGGACCCCCTATCTCTACAAAAAAATAAAAAATAAAAAAAAATAGCTGGGTGCCGTGGTGCCTGCCTGTGGTCTTAGCTATTGGGGAGGCTGAGGCAGGAGGACCTGACCTCGTGATCTGCCTGCCTCGGTCTCCCACAGTGCTGGGATTGAGCCCAGGAGCTTGAGGCTTTAGTGAGCTATGATCTCGCCACTGCACTCCAGCCTGGACAACAGAGCTGATATCACGCCACTGCACTACAGCCTGGGTGACAGAGCGAGACTCCGTCTCAAGGAGGGCCTTTATGCTAAACTGTAGTCTGCACAACAGCCAAACCAAAAAGGTAAGATACACTTATCCACCAAGTATAGTGGCTCAACGCCTATAATCTTAGCACTTTGGGAGGCTGAGAGGAGAGAATTGCTGGAAGCCAGGGGTTCAAGACCAGCCTGGGCAACACAGCAAGACCCCCAACTCTTTTTTTTTTTTTTTTTTTTTGAGACGGAGTTTCGCTCTTGTTACCCAGGCTGGAGTGCAATGGCGCGATCTGGGCTCACCGCAACCTCCGCCTCCTGGGTTCAGGCAATTCTCCTGCCTCAGCCTCCCGAGTTCCTGGGACTACAGGCACGCACCACCATGCCCAGCTAATGTTTTGTAGTTTTAGTAGAGACGGGGTTTCACCGTGTTGACCAGGATGGTCTCGATCTCTTGACCTCGTGATCCACCCGCCTCGGCCTCCCAAAGTGCTGGGATTACAGGCGTGAGCCACCGAGCCCGGCAAGACCCCCAACTCTTAAGGAAAATAGCTAGGTGTGATGGCACGTGCCTGCAGTCCTAGCTACTTGGGAAGCTGAAGTGATCTCTGGAACCCAAGAGTTGGAGGCTGCAGGGAGCTACGATGGCACCACTGCACTCCAGCCTGGGTGACAGATAGAGACACTGTCTCTAAATGATAATATATAAAAAGATTTACATAACCCTCCAAGCTCCCTCTCACTGCTGTATACACCCACCTCCTTCCCCATCCGTCACCCAACTGTCCCTCCCGGCTAACAAGCCAGTGGCACCCCCGCCAGGGGTCTCACAGCAGTCGGTGTAGGCAGCCTCGGCAGGGGGCTTATCACAGGTCTGCCTCTGGCCACGAGACCTTCGTCAGCACCCCCAGCGGCTGCCAGCCGCAGCTGCCCATTCCCCTTAGCTCTATTCTCTCTATTCAGGGGCCTCCTGCTGTGCACTCCAAGGGGGTGCACGGTTCCAAAGAGAGATCAAGGGATGTGGGGAGCAGAGAAAGGCACAGCTTGGAGTTGCCGCTCAGCCAGGATTAGGTCTCTGGAAGGGCAGAGCAGCCCTCCCGGCGCTCTGAGCATGCGCCCCACGTGGAAAGCAGCAAGGCGTGGGGATGGAAGTTGGGGGGGGAGGGGCCTCCAGACTGACGCAGGCGCAGAGGTACTGGTCTCGCTCAGGCTTTTCTCGCTCCTGCGCAAGATCCTCCAACCCGACAGGGGGCGATGAGCTGGTCCCTACGCGGGTTTGCCCCGCCAGAGTAAACCGGAAGAAGCCTCTTACTGGGGCTCCGGAGGCGGCGGCGGCGGCGGCGGACGCTTGGGGTCTGGACGCGGCGGCGGCGGCGGCGGCGGCGGCGGACGCTTGGGGTCTGGACGCGGCAGTGGCGGCGGCGGCGTCAGCGTCAGCGGCAGGAGTATGAACGCCCCTCCAGCCTTCGAGTCGTTCTTGCTCTTCGAAGGCGAGAAGAAGTAAGTGACGCCAGCTGAGAGGGGCCGAGGTTTGCTGGGCTGCGACTGTCGCATTCTGGGGTGTCTCTTGCCCATGTCTTGCTCCGGGAGGGAAGCAGCTTTTGCTTGATAGTCCGCACGGCCTGTGTCGGCCAAATTTAAGCCAGTTCCGCGAGGCAATGGCGAGTGTGTCCATTTGGCAGATGAGGACACTGAGGCTCGGAGGAGCAAGTTGCCCCAGACACGGAGGAAGTGGCGGGGCTTGTATTCGAACCCAGTGTCTGGCTCTCCATAGCCCTCTTCCTCTGGGACGTGGCAGCCTCCTCTCTCGTCTCCCACCTGCCACCTCCATCCTCTTGTCTCCTTAGAGATCTGCCAAGGGCCTGTGTAAGAGCCGCAGTGGCTTCTTGCTGCCTGCAGGTTGAAGGAGTCCCGGGGACAGACAGCTTGGGCTCGGCCCCTGGGTCCCCCACTTAGCGACTGTATCTGTACGAGTGTCTTGATCTGTTGGAGGCCATGATTCCTTTTCTGGTAAATGGATTTATTACTGTTTTTTTTTTTTTTTTTAAAACGGAGTTTTGCTCTTGTTGCCCAGGCTGGAGTGCAATGGCGCGATCTCGGCTCACTGCAACCTCCCCCTCCCAGGTGCAAGCAATTCTCCTGCCTCAGTTTCCTGAGTAGCTGGAATTACAGGCATGCGCCACCACGCCCGGCTAATTTCTTATTTTTGGTAGAGACGGGGTTTCCGTATGTTAGTCTGTCTGGTTTCGAACTCCCAGTCTCAGCTGATGCTCCTGCCTCGGCCTCCCAGAGAGCAGGGATTACAGGCGTGAGTGACGGCCTCCGGTCTATCACTGTTCTTAAACATGGGATTTGGCCAGGTGCGCTGGCTCACGCTTTTAATCCCAGCACTTTGGGAGGCTCGGGTGGGGGGATCGCTTGAGCACAGGAGTTCCAGGCTCCAGTGAGCTATGATCGCATCACTGCACTCCAGCCTGGGTGACAGAGATCTTGTCTCAAAAAGAATTGGATGAGGTAATTTGTGTCAAGCACTTGCTCCAAAGCTCAGCACTGGGAAACCACTGGCTCTTACTGTTCCCAGGTTGGCGTGCAGAGGTCTTGGTCTGGCTCTTGACAGCCACTTTGGCCTCCTTTTTTGGACAGTCTCACTCCATCACCCAGGCTGGAGTGCAATGGTGTGATCTCACTGCAACCTCCACCTCCACGTCCCAGGTTCAAGTGATCTTCCTGCCTCAGCCTCCTGAGTAGCTGGGATTACAGGCATGCGCCATCACACCCGGCTAATTTTGTATTTTTAGTAGAGACCGGGTTTCTCCATGTTGGTCAGGCTGGTCTCAAACTCCCAACCTCAGGTGATCTGCCCCTCTCTGCCTCCCAAAGTGCTGGGATTACAGGTGTGAGCCACTGCGCCTGGCTTGGCCTCATTTTAGAGCAGACTGTCAGCTGGGGACCATTTGGCTCCACAAGGGGCATTTGGCAATAATTGGGGACATTTATGGTTGTCAAAGGGGGTTATGACTGGAATCTACTGGATAGAGGTCAGGGATGCTGCTGCTGTCCTGCAAGATAGCACCCCACAGGAAAGAATCATGCAGCCTATAATGTCTATGGTGTCAACATGGAGAAACTACCTTAGAAAAAAGGAGCAGTCAGGCACGGTGGCTCACACCTGTAATCACGGCACTTTGGGAGGCCCAGGCGGTTGGATCACAAGGGCAGGAGTTCAAGACCAGCCTGGCCAACATGGTGAAACCCCGTCTCTGCCAAAAATGCAAAAAAAAAAAAAAAAAAAAAAAAATAGCCGAGGATGATGGCACACACCTGTAACCCCAGCTGCTCGGGAGGCTGAGGCAGAATAACTTGAACCGGGGAGGCGGAGGTTGTAGTGAGCCTAGATTGTGCCACTGCACTCCAGCCTGGGCAACAGAGCAAGACTCCATCTCAAAAGAAAAAAAGGAGCCGGCTTAGGCATGGTGGCATGCGCCTGTGGTCCCAGCTACTCAGGAGGCTAAGGCTGGAGGGTCACTTTAACTGAGGAGCTGAAGGCTGCAGTGAGCTGTGATCACACGACCGCACTCCAGCCTGGGCAGCAGGAGGGATCACCTGGGGTGAGGAGTTCAAGACCACCCAGGATGACAAAGCAAAACCTCATCTCTTCCAAAAGAAAAGAGGGAGAGGACAGACAAAAGGAGGAACTCAGAGAAGGGACAAGGTTCCATAGACCTGGGGTGGCAGGGGGCAGGGGATCCGGTTGGAGAGGTCTTTATGGGATGAAGAGATTGAGAAAGGTCTTCAGGAGGAGGCAGAGCTTTTCATTTTTATTTTTTTGAGACAGTCTTGCTCTGTTGCCCAGGCTGGAGTGCAGTGGCGCAATCTCGGCTTACTTCAGCCTTCACCTCCCAGGTTCAAGTGATTCTCCTGCCTCAGCCTCCCAAGTCGCTGAGAAAATAGGCATGGGCCACCACACCCGGTTTTGGGGTTTTTTTATTTTTAGTAGAGACAGTTTCACCATGTTGGCCAGGCTGGTCTGGAACTCCTGACTTCAGGTCATCCGTCCACCTCAGCCTCCCAAAGTGTGGGGATTACAGAGATGAACCACTGCACCTGGCCGGAAGGAGGCAGGGTTTAGACTCGGGGCTGGAAGAGGAGAGCCCCTGTCCCTCATATGTGGCCTCTGCGTCTTCCTAGGATCACCATTAACAAGGACACCAAGGTACCCAATGCCTGTTTGTTCACCATCAACAAAGAAGACCACACACTGGGAAACATCATTAAATCGTAAGTTTCCCGTCAAAGGCTCTCAGGGGCTATGTTTAATGGGCGCCTCTGGGCAAAACAGAAGTTATAAGATTTTCCTCCATCTCTCTGAGCTACAAGAAGTCCTTCTGGGGGCTTGCTCTGGGCATTTTATAATGGTGGTACCTTTTTATCAAAATGACACTGACCTTCATGTCTTCACATAAGCTACGCTTCTGTAGTGGCTTATTCTGTAGACGAACGTGTGCATTTACTTTTTTTTTTTTTTTGATGGAGTTTTCGCTCTTGTTGTCCAGGCTAGAGTGCAGTGGCGCAATTTTGGCTCACTGCAACTTCTGCCTCCCAGGTTCAAGCGATTCTCCTGCTGGGACTGGCCACCATGCCCTGCTAATTTTTGTGTTTTTAGTGGAGGCGGGGTTTCACTGTGTTGGCCAGGCTGGTCTTGAACTCCTGACCTAAGGTGATCCACCTGCCTTGGCTTCCTAAAGTGCTGGGATTACAGGCATGAGCCACGCGCCTGGCCTTCCATTCACTGTTAAGTACACGTTTTGTAAGTGAATGAATGAGAGCAGGTTCTGGCAGAGCAGGCCTGTGTGTTCATGGGCTGAGGGGCACTGAGAAGCAGTCAAGATTAGCTCCTCCAATGCCACCCCTATTTGTGACCTCAGTGCCCCCGGCACTCATAAGATGTATGTGGCAGAGATTAGAACTTCTGTTTAACAAGAGGAAGAGGTAGGGGAGTTCTGTGGCTGTCCCGTGCCAGATAGGTGCCCGGCCTTGGTTAATGGGGTGTTCCTTTACACCACTAAAGTCCTAGCTAGATGGTTTGTCCGGAATGTGACTGCCACTTCGGCCCAGAGACTTGTCATTTCACTGTAGGCTTGGCTCTTCCCTCTGGTGCCATCAGTGAAGCCAGGCTTTTTCACAGGCTGTGAGCAGGGTGTGCCCAGGCACAGGGATGGAGGACTCCTCCCCGGAGTCCAGCCAGGGCAGCCCCTGTGCTCTCCTCCAGCCCAGTGTTGCCACCTGTGCACGGGTGCCCCTCGTGGTGCTCACACCACCCTGAGCTGCTCAAGAGGAGATCCCTGCATGCCCAGGGCACAGCACATGATGCTGTCCAGAGGACAGACTTCCGTTCCACTCACTGCTCAGAACCTGGGTCCTCCTCTCCTTGCTGCCTTTATTTGCTGTGGGATGTTCTTTTTGGGTCCGATTTATTGAACACTGGCTGGACATTGACTGCCTGGGAGATCTCTTTGCCAGCCCTGTGGTTCTTTGTGGGAAGAGGTTGCTGGAGTGTGTTTCCTGCTCAGGTCCTTCAACCTTAGGATGCAGGGTGTGTCAGAGCTGGGGGTGGGGTGTCCCCATATGATATATCTTCCTGAAAGCATTGCTTTCCTTGAAGACTCTTGGGGGGGGAAAAAAAACTGGGGGGAATATTTGGCTAGAAAGCCTGTTCTTTCACTCTGAGCTGGCTTCTGCCCGGCCTGAGCCCAGAGGGCACAAGGCTAGACTCTCACACTGTCTGTTCCCGGACTGCAGACAATTGCTAAAGGACCCGCAGGTGCTCTTTGCCGGCTACAAAGTCCCCCACCCCTTGGAGCACAAGATCATCATCCGAGTGCAGACCACGCCAGACTACAGCCCTCAGGAGGCCTTCACCAACGCCATCACTGACCTCATCAGCGAGCTGTCCCTGCTGGAGGAGCGCTTCCGGGTGAGGGCAGGGTCTGGAGGGCAGGGCGGGCTGGATGCTGGGCCCCTGTGCCAAGCTGGTGACAGCCCTGGGCTGTTTCTTTGGAGAGGCGGTGCTGGTGGAAGAGCAGGGACGACTTTGTAGGCTCCAGGCCTGTGGCTCCTGTCTGCCCCGTCGGACTTCCGTAGTGCTGCAAGGTTCCTCCTGCTGTGGGCTGCATCAGAGCCAGGGACCTGCTATCATTTGGGGCTGTTCTTCTGAGTCCCTTGTCTGTGGTTGGCAAGGCCTGGTCCTTCCAGACCTTTCTGGGAGGCAGCTCACCCCAGGGTAGGGCCACACCTGTTAGCAGGGCACCTGGGAGTCTAGAGGGGAAAGAGCCACAGCTTGGGGGATTTTCCGTGGGCGTCGTCTGCTCACCAGGAGGCCTCTGTGGTGCCTGAGTCCCGCTGGGGCTGCTGCAGAGAACGGCCGGGACCAGGCTGGGCCAGCTGGGAGGGCCGTTGGCTGCCCCACTGTCCTGGGGCGTGTGGCCCATGGCTGCCCTCCAGGAAGGGCCTGGCCAGGGGATGCTGGGCTTGTGTTTCCAGCCCAGTCTCCACCTTCTTCCTCTCTCCCAGGTGGCCATCAAAGACAAGCAGGAAGGAATTGAGTAGTGGGCCGGAAGGGGCTCTGCTCAGCCTGTGAGCCTGGTTCCTACCTGTGCCTGACCCTCCACCGAGAACGGCCGGTCCCAGCCATGGCCCACCTTGTGGCCCCCCCTCACCCTGACACCAACGTGTCCTGTACAGATTCTCTTTTATATTTCTAATAAAATATGGCAGGACAAGACCTGGATGTGGACTTCAGCAGCGGCAGCTTCACAAGCACACTGTCGGGCTTGATGCAGGTAGATGACCTGTTTCAGGGACCTCCGGTTGGTAGGGACGAATTCATTCTGGACCAAAGCTCAGGAGCTGCCGGGGAGGCAGTGCTGAGCCGGGGGAGGCGTGCAAACCCATGAGCTCCCATGGCTCTCTGCTCTAGAAGCCTCAGCTGCCGGGCCAGCCTGTCAATCAAAGTAGGAACACCTTTCCACAGGCTTCTCGACCAGAGTTTAATAAAAATACTCAGATTGATAGGGACACCCCCCCACCCCCTATCACCCCAGAGCTGAATAAGTTAGCTGTGTCCCTGGTCCTTTGCGACGCGTGAGGCTACGGCCTCCCCCAGATGGCTACGATGTTGGAGTCTGTCAGGGCAGTGAGGTAGGTGAAGGAGGCATTGGCCACCACCGTGTTCACCATGGTCTTGGTCACCGCCTGGCCAAGGGCCCAGGGCTGGGGCCACTTCAGGATCTGGTGGGGAGAAAGGAGGGCTGGGCTCCTGCTGCCCAAAGGCAGGGCCCCTGACCCCTTGCCAGCCCGAGCCCAGGCGGAATGAGCCAGGAGGTACCTGTGTGGGGGCCTGCGGGGCTGCCGGCAGCGGGGGCGGCTGCTTCAGGATGTTGCTGACATCGTAGAGCCACACGTTGCCCTCTTCATCCCCGCAGAGCACGATCCCCTTATCTGCCAGGACAGAGGTGGAGTCTGAGTCGGGGCAGGGCTCCCAGAGGCCCTGCGGGGATGGGGCGGGCACACGGGCGGAGGGCAGACTCACCAGGACAGGTGCTGAGTGAGAAGTAGGCCAGCTCGGTGGGCGACCACTGCAGCCGCGCCAGGACCACCACCGCCACCGTGGACTGGCTGCCCCGGCCACCCCACGTCTGCCTCCAGCTCCACAGGCAGATGGTGCCCTGGCCGCTGCCCTTGGAGGCTGTTGGGGGAGAATCGAGAACTGTGCAGGGCGGCCCCTCCCAGACAGCTGCTCCCACTGGAGACCCTCAGAAGCCCAGCCAGAGACAAGCAACCCATCTTCGTGCCCAGAGGCCAGGCTGTCCCGGGCTAGGCTCACTCACCCACGACATCCTCATTCACAAATGCCAGCCCATCCACTCTCCGTCCAGAAGCCTCGGAGCCCTCGGAGAAGACGAATTCTACTTCACACACCCTGTGGGCAGCAGGAGACACTGGTCAGCCACTCCCTGCAGATACAGAGAGCTGCCCACTCGCCTGGGCACCTGCTGGGGGCCCTGACCTGCGTGAAGGCTGCACAGAAGTTGCTACTAAAGAGATGTTCTTGGCCCCAGGATGGTTCAGTTTGCCCTGGCAGGGGGAGCCAGCACCTGAGTGTCCCGAGTCACAGTAGTGGCCCAGAGGCTTGAGGGGTAGCTCTTCCAGAACGGGGCTAGGCGAGGTGGTCAGAAAAGGCTCTGGAGCGAGCCAGTGCCTCTGGGACCAAGTGTGAGATGAGCAGGGGCCTGGCCCTCTCGGCAGCCAAGGAGGGCAGGTGTTTCCAGGCCACGGCCCAGGGGGCTGTCGGGGGCCTCTGCTCTGACTCTACTGGGGAGGACAGGCGCGGTGGCTCACACCTGTAATCCCAGCACTCTGGGAGGCTGAGGCAGGCGGATCACGAGGTCAGGAGTTCGAGACCAGCCTGGCCAACAGAGCAAAACCCCATCTCTACTAAAATTATAAAAATTAGCCGAGCTTAGTGGCGGGTGCCTGTAATCCCAGCTACCTGAGAGGCTGGGGCAAGAGAATCACTTGAACCCTGGAGGCAGAGGTTGCAGTGAGCTGAGATTGTCACCAAACTCCAGCCTGGACAACAGAGACTCTGTCTCAAAAAATAAAAATAAATAAAAATCCAACTCTCACTGTGGCTGAGGAAGGCCACCTCGCTCTGGGCTGGGTCCACCCAGCTGTGGCCACAGGACCAGCGGGCTCCCCCACCACTGACCTTTGCATGTAGCATTTCCTCCCTCCACCTGCTGACTGCCTCGCCGGGCTCCCAGGGAGGAAAGCGGAGCCCCAGAACCTATTCATCCGCCACTGGTCCCTTCGGCAGAGTCCCCTGAGGCCCCCACGCTGGTATCCATTACTTTTTTCCCCTCTCCTTCGGAATTGGCATCACATGGTGGGGTTTTGATTGGCCGCCTTTGCTTAGCGTCTGTAGGCTGGGGGCCCCAAGAGGACAGGGACCTAATGCCCAGCCCTGTCCTGGAGGCCTTCCAGGTGGGACAGTGAGTCACAAAGCCTCAACATGGCACTCCAGAGCCTGCCGCCTGCCCTCCACTAGCCATCAGCCCCCTTTACAGATGAGGACATTACACTAGCACAGAGGACCATCACACTAATGAGTGGCAGGAGTGGGCCGGGTCACGTGGGCACAGCACAGTGCTGAAGTCCCAGGTGAAAGGTGATCATGGCCCAGTCCCACAGCTGAATACAGGGTGAGGACGGGGTTGCAGAGTCCTTTCCTCCAGAGCCTGGCAGGGAGGTGAGACAGGCCAGCTCTGGGAAGAGGCCTCTGAAAACCCTTACGGTTGCCCAGGTGTGCCTGGGCTGCTGTTGAGCCCACCTGGGTCGACAGCACACTGTGCAGAGGCCTGGCTTCTATGGCACCCCCTGCCCAGCCTCACCTCCTCTTCTGGGGCTGGTCCAGCCGCACGTCCCAGCAGCAGCAGCCACCCTCACAGCCGGCCAGCAGGCGGGCATCCGGGCAGGAGGCGACGGGACAGAGGCGCAGGGGGATGGAGGTGGTGTCCAGCGTGAGCAGCTGGCTGCCGGTGGGCAAGGGGGAGCAGAGTCAGCCCTGGACTGAGGTGTCCCTGCCCCAGCAGCCAGCCCCTCCCCAGCCTCGCTGGAAGCATCACCTGGCCTGGAATTCATAGTCCTGGTTGGGCATCCCGATGTCCCAGAGGATGATCCGCTTGTCATAAGAGGCCGCTGAGGAGGGGGTGGGGCAGGGGAGAGGTGGCCCTGAGGTGGCACTGCTCCCTCCTGCCGGCTGCGTCCCAGGCTGAGCCCGAGGTCCCAAGGCCAGCCCCTCCGAGGCAGGGAGGGCAGGCCGAGGCTAGGAGACAGGAACACTCCTGGGCTGGGCAATCCCTGTCTCTTCGCTCTAACCTGATGCTGTGGCTCCAGCGGCCACCACCCATGGCTTACCCCTCCCCCTTGCCAGGGGCATCCCCCCCAGGTCACTGACAGGACAGAGTGGCCCAGACTGCTGAAAAACTCCAAGGCCACAGAGCAGTCTGTGGATAAAGCCAAGACTGGAAGCGACAGGGCTTCCTACCAAAGCTAGGGGCGGACTGGTGCAAAACCCAAGCTCCCGGCCATCCCTGGGAGGGCGGAGGGGCCACTGGGGCAGCAGGACAGGGGTGCTGGGCAGCCCCAGGGGTGAAGGGGAGGGTCTTACTGAAGAGGTGGGTCTCATGGGCGGGGCTGAAGCACAGGGTGGCGATGGCCTTCTTGTGGGCCCGGATGACCCCGCAGCAGAAGCCGGCACGCACGTGCAGCAGCCGGACCAGGCCCCGCAGGCCCGCAGCTGCCAGCACGCTCCAGCGCTTCTTGTGGCCGGCCTGTGTGACCACCATCAGGGCGGTCCAGGCCACGGAGAAGAACTCCTGGGCGGGGGTTAGAAGGAAGAGGTCACCAGGGCAGAGGGATTGGCGTGAACACACAGGCGAGCCCGGGCCTGGGGGAGGGAACCCCAGCATGAAAGAAAAAGGCCATTCGGGGCAGGGGCCGAGGCTGCCCCCATCCCACGCTGCTCTTCAGGAGTCAGCGGGAACATGGTCCGCACTCACCTCACCAGACGACTTGTACTTGTGGAGCACGATGCCCGTCTGGCAGTCAATCACGCACACGGCCTCCCCGCCGCACGTGGCCACAGTCTGGGATGTGGCCCCTGAGTGCCCGGTTTTGGGAGGTCAGGTGAGTGGAGGCATTTCCTATCTAGATCCTCCCTGCAGCCCCCTCCTCCCGGCCTCGATGGTGCCTTTTTTTTGTTTTTTGTCTTTTGTGAGACAGAGTCTTGCTCTGTTCCCCAGGCTGGAGTGCAGTGGTGCAGTCTCGGCTCACTGCAACCTCCATCTTCCAGGTTCAAGTGATTCTCCTGCCTCAGACTCCCAAGTTGCTGAGACTACAGGCACATGCCACCACGCTTGGCTAATTTTTGTATTTTTAGTTGGCCAGGATGGTCTCGATCTCTTGACCTCGTGATCCGCCCGCCTTGGCCTCCCAAAGTGCTGGGATTACAAGCATGAACCACCAAGCCCAGCGTTGGTGCCTTTAAAGCTCTTGTCTCCTGACCCCCGACGCATCCAGGCGGCCCTGTTTCCAGCGCCCTTGCCCCTCCCACCCACCCGCCACCACGTACCCTCCTCGAAGGCTGGCTCAAAGGCGCAGGCCCACAGCTGCGTCTCGAGGTCCCGAGGGCTGTTGTTTTTGCTGTGGCACTGCAGGAAGTGCAGGGGCTCCAGCTTCATCAGAGGCTGTGGGAGAGGGAGGTCACAGCTGCTTTAGCCCCGCTCACCTGCCACCTGCTCCCTGCTCCCTGCTCCCTCAGCTCACCTGGCCGTCATCAGAGCCCGCCACAGGGCCGCCCTCCACCTGGGCCAACGGGGAGGCACATACCCGCTTGCTGGGAGAGAGGCTGAGTGGGACATCATCCGGCCTTTTCAAGGCCACCAGTCTGGCCTGTGGAGGGGGGCCTTGTGACCATGGGCCCATCGCCTGGGGCTTCCTTCCTCCCCATCACAGGCTGGGTCCCACCTCACTGTGGGTACAGGAAGCCCAGGCTGGCCCAGGGTCACCGAGGGAGCACGCCAGGGCGTGGGGTGCTTCCTGGGCCAACTCCCAGGACAGCTTTGTCTCCCGCAGCTTCTCTAGGCACGAGAGGCCGGGCTGGCCTCGGAGCCCTGGGAGCCACACTCACCCTGGGCTTGTGGGCAGCTCCGGCTTCTGGGGGCTTCTCTGGGCTGTCAGCCTCGTGTACCTGTGTCCTACTGGAGGCCACCAGCTCCTCAGAGATCATCCGCACCTGGGTGGGGCCAGGCCATCAGGAAGCTGGGCACAGTCCCGGGTGCCCCCAGCCCTGCCAACTCGTGGTTGGGGAAGCCTGTGCTTCAGAGCTGGAGAAGGAACTAACTCTCCAGCCAACAGGGCTGCCCACCCTGACTCACCCCACTCCCACAGCCCCTCAGCCCTTCCTGGCCAGGGACCTCCAGGCAGCTAAGGATCCGAGAGCCAGCGACTCCCTGCACGTCGGGACAGGGACGTACCCGCCACTGGGTGAACTCGCTGAGGGACTCGGGCCCATAGCGGACATCCCTGACGGCCGACTTCACAAAGTCCGCCTGGGTCTTCTCAGCCTCCTCTTCAGGGCCCAGTGTGGCCATGAACTTCTCCCAGTGAGCTGTGACCTGGTGCAAGAGGGTCCAGATCCAGGGCCAGCCCACCCCCCCCCCCCCCCCCCCCCCGACCCTGTCCTTTATCTCATAACACCTCAATCCCGCCACCTGCTGGAAGCCTCCAGGAACCACAGCCTTACAAACAACAACACATCACAAACAGCACAGCCCAGGTGCCTGCAGTCCCAGCCACTGGGAGGCTGAGGAGAAAGCATCTTTGAGGCCAGGAGTTGGAGCCTGGGCTACATAGCAAGATTCCACCTCTACAAAAAATTTAAAAATGATCCAGATGTGGTGGCACACACCTAAAGCCCCAGCTATTCGGAAGGCTAGGGCGGGAGGATTGCTTGAGCCCAGGAGTTGGAGGTTGCAGTGAGCTGTGATCACACCACTGCACTTCAACCTGGGCAGCAGAGCAAGACTCTGTCTCTAAAAAAAAGGAGAGTAAAAAGAAACATCCCAGAAAAAGCTACTTAGAAGAGTCAGGCCGGGTGTGATGGCTCACACCTGTAATCCCAGAACTTTGGGAAGCCGAGGTGGGCAGATCACCTAAGGTCAGGCATTTGAGACCAGCCTGGCCAATATGGTGAAAACCTGTTTCTACTAAAAGGACAAAAAATTTAGCTGGGTGTGGTGGCAGGTGCTTGTAATCCCAGTTACTCAGGAGGCTGAGGCAGGAGAATTGCTTGAACCTGGGAGGCAGAGGCTGCAGTGAGCCGAGATCACGCCACTGCACTCCAGCCTGGGAAATGGAGTAAGACTCCATCTCCAAAAAAAAAAAAAAGTAGCACATCAGGCTATGGGCTGTTGGGGCAAAGAGCCCTTACCAGTCACCGTCTTCAACATCCTCCTGATGTCCAGCCCTATCACTTTCTCAATGAACCCCTTACCCTGCTGGTCAGCTCCCGGTTCAGGTTCTCCACCTGAGAGTAAGTTGACGACGCATCCTTGCCGTTGACTTTACGGAGCTTGGGCAGGAGAAAGGAGACTTTCAGGTTGTCATTGACCTGGGGGAGAGGGAGTGCAGGGCAGTGACTCAGGGGATGCTGAGCCTGAGCCCCACACAGTTCTGGCCCCGGTATGAGGCTAGCAGGTGGCCCCGCTTACCGTCAGAAAGGGGTTGCCTTCCAGGCTGAGTTCCTCGAGTTTGGGGAACTGGCACAAGGCAGTGACATCCCCCAGCTGGTTGTTGGCGCAGCGGAGGACACGCAGGTGGGACAGGCCCAGGTTGTCCGGCAGCGCTTCCAGCCGGTTGTTGGACAGGTCCAGCTCCTGCAGTTGTGTCAGGCGGCACAGGAGCTTGGGGTCCAGGTGCTCGGAAAGCAGCTCCAACCCTGACAGGCTGGAAGTGAGGGCAGACCAGGAAGGCTGAGGAGGCGGGCAAGCCTTGCACCCCCACACCAACCTGCCCCGGCTACCTCCGAAGGCTTCTTCACCTGACATTTCTTGCACAAATGCAGCCGCCCCGCCCACCCTCTGTTACTTTATTTTTTAGAGACTGGGGTCTCACTCTGGCGCCCAGGCGCGATCATAGCTCACTGCTGCCTCCAACTCCTGGGCTGAGTGATCCTCCCGCCTCAACCTACCGAGTAGCTGGGACTACAGGAGCGCGCCACTACTCCCGGCTCCCGACCGATTAAAAAAAGAAAAAACCTGCAACTAATTTAGGACTGGGGGCAATCTAGCTTCCTCTAGGATGCTCTTCCTGATCCTTCGGAGGCTCCTCTGTGCTTCCCAGACTCTCTAATGCCAGCGGCAGGCTGTGCCCCTAATTGCCCGCGCTCCCTTCAGGGGACGAGGGCCCCCGGGGCTCCCGGCTAGCGGGCGGGGCCGCTATCTCCCAACATGAAGACATTTGGCGCCACTCTGACGAACCCAGAGGGCGGTAACGGGGACAGGCAGGCCGTGGGGGAGGGTCCCCGCTCTTCTCCCCAACCGCCCCGCGGACACAACCTCGCCCCCTGCCCGGCTCTTACTCCAGGCTCCGGATCTTCCCCAGTCGGTCGCTCTTGGGGCGCCCGCGCTGCATTAGCAGCCGCGCCGAGAGGGGGCCCATGGCGAGGAGGTGCGGCCCGCGCTGACCCAGTGTGCGGCCCCGGCGTCCGGAGTCACCCTGCGTCTCCTGGAGCCCGGTACTGGCGTCCGCTGCAACGGAGCCCAGGAGGTGGCGCCGCACGAGCCCGTGGGCGGTAACGACCGGAAGGAAGCGGAGCCTGGGCCTCGTGCCCCCGCCCTGCGGGGACTACAACTCCCAGCGGCCGCAGCGGCCGCGCCTGCGCACTGGCCACCCGGACGGAGCCATGGCGGCGGCGGCGGCGGCGGCGGCAGCGGCGGCGGCGGCTGCTGCAGCCGAGGTCCCCGAGGTCCTTCGGGAATGCGGTTGCAAGGGCATCCGGACGTGTCTTATCTGCGAGCGGCAGCGCGGCGAAGACCCGCCCTGGCAGCTGCCCCCAGCGGTAAGGGGTGGGTGAGGAGCCGCGCCCACAAACGTCGTTCTGCATCTGGGGAAACTGAGGCCCAGTTTGGCCGTGACACAGGCCGGGATCAAAGCCTGTGAGCGACCCTTGCGGTAGGGGCGATGCGGGGTGAGGAGATGAAGCCTTTGAGGAGCGGGCTTGGGAGCGGGGAAGGGGCTGGGAGGTGGGTGAGTCCGACCACAGCTCACCTCGGGGACTCTGCGGGGATCTGCCCGCAAACATCGACGTAGCCTCTCGGATCTGGCGCTGAGAGCTTCACGGGCCCGCGGGGAGACGACACGGAAAGGGTCCAGGGTGCTGAATGCCAGGCCAACGATGCCTGAAGGCCGTGGGCTGCGATGGGCTAGGAGGCAGTGAATTCCAGTTAACTAATGGAAAAAGAACACAAGGATCGCTCCAGCCCAGGAATTGGAGGCTACAGTGAGCTATGATCGAGCCACCGCACTTCAGCCTGGGCGACAGAGCGAGACCCTTTCTCAAAAAAAGAAAATAAATAATAATTTTTTAAAAACTCAGCTTCTTTGGATTGGCATCGAAGGATTGTGGTTGGTTGCAAGGGCGAGGTGGAGTGGTGATGCTTCAGGTGAGACAGATGAGGCTGGAGAGGTTGGGGGGTCTGACCACAGATAGTCCCCCGTGTGTTGGCTGAGCAGGCTGGACTTGTCCCAAAAGCCATGGAGAGCTCTTGGAGGGTTTTAAAGGAGTGATGAGGTCAAATGTGAATTTTAGAAAGATCCTGGGAAGGGAAGGGGTAGATATGAAGATGTGGAGGCTGGGAAGCCTGTGAAGAAACTGCTCCAGCGCCTATGGTGAAAGTGCCCAGGGTCCTGTGGAAACACTATGGGATGCCTCATGAATTAAACAGAATTACCCCGATCCACAGTCCTACTTCTGGGTGTATATCCAAAGGAACTAAAAGCAGGGTCTGGAAGAGAGATGTTCACACCCACGTTTATAGCAGCATTATTCACGATAGCCAAAACATGGAAGAAGCTCAAGTATCTATCAACAGATGAATTGGTGACCGGGTGCTGTGGGTCACACCTGTAATCCCAGCACTTTGGGAGGTTGAGGCGGGCAGATCATGAGGTCAGGAGTTCAAGACCAGCCTGGCCAACATGGTGAAACCCCGTCACTACTGAAAATACAAAAATTAGCCAGGTATGGTGGCAGGTACCTGTAATCCCAGATACTCGGGAGGGTGGGGCAGGAGAATCGCTTGAACCTGGGAGGCAGAGGTTGCAGTGAGCCGAGATGGCGCCATTGCACTCCAACCTGGGCAACAAGAGCAAAACTCCATCTCAAAAAGAAAAAAATTAGCCAGGCATGGTGGTGTGTGTTTCTAGCGCCAGTTACTTGGGAGGCTGAGGTGGGAGGATTGCCTGAGCCCAGGAGGTCAAGGCTCCAGTGAGGTGTGATCACGCCACTGCACTCCAGCCTGAGAGCAAGACTCTTCCTCAGAAAAAAGAAAAAAATTGCAGAAAATCAGACCCATGCCAGTGGCCATGGGTGTGGTGTCACAAGGCATTGTGGAGGTTACACCTTCGCAACCCGATGGCTGTGAAATAAGGAGAGTGAGACTCTCAGGGCTGGAGCCGTTCCTGATGGGCTTTCCAGCCCCCGCCCCTTCATATCTGCCCCTCCCCCTCAGGATCTTTCTAAAATTCGCATTTGACCTCATCACTCCTTTAAAACCCTTCAAGAGCACTCCATCGCCTTTGGGACAAGTCCAGCCTGCTCAGCCGACACATGAGGGACTCCCAGTTTTAATGTGTCCCATGGGAGGGCCCCAGGAGCAGGAGGAAATAATGCCTACCTCAGGAGGTGTCTGAACCGGAGTCAGAGTCTGGAAGTAAAGGGTTAGAAGGGGCCGGGGTCCCTGGACAGAAGCACAGAGGACAGCAGCCCACAGTGAGTGGCAGCCCAGTGGATATGGAGCCTGGAGATGGGAGAGGAAGAGGAGACAGGCCACAGAGCCCAGAGCTGAGTTCTGGTGGCCTCCAGGGTCCTCACTGGGTGACTCTGGCCAGAACCTCCACACATCTACACCTCCTGCCCTCAATAGTTATGGTACCTTCCTCTTGGAAATGAAACTAAATAATCCATGTAAAATGTTTAGTGCCATGGATGCAAATACTGGCTATTTCATTAGATAAATTCTTTTTTAAAAATGCATTATTGGCTGGGCGTGATGGCTCCCGCCTGTAATCCCAGCACTTTGGAAGGCCGAGGCAGGTGGATCAACTGAGGTCGAGAGTTCGAGACCAGCCTGGCCCACATAGTGAAACCCTGTCTCTACTAAAAATAAAAAATTAGCCAAGTGTGGTGGTGGGTGCCTGTAATCCCAGCTACTCAGGAGGCTGAGGCAGGAGAATTGCTTGAACCCAGGAGACGGAGGTTGCAGTGAGCCAAGACTGCACCACTGTACTCCAGCCTGGGGTGACAAGAGCAAGACTGTCTCAAAAAAAAAAATGTATTATTATTATTTTCAAGATGGAGTCTCACTCTGTTGCCCAGGCTGGTGTTCACTAGTGCAATCCCAGCTCACTGCAACCTCCACCTCCCAGGCTCAAGCGATTCTCCTGCCTCAGCCTCCTGTGTAGCTGGGACCCCTACAGAAGCACACTGCCGCTGGGCACGGTGGCTCACACCTGTAATCCTAGCACTTTGGGAGGCCGAGGTGGGTGGATCACCTGAGGTCGGGAGTTCAAGACCAGCCTGGCCATCATGGTGAAACCCCATCTTTAAAAAAAAGAAAGAAGTGCACTGCCATACCAGGCTAACTATTTTCTATTTTGGTAGAGACAGGGTTTTGCCATGTTGGCCAGGCTGGTCTCGAACTCTTGTGTTCAAGTAATCCGTCTGCCTCAGCCTCCAAAAGAACTGAGATTACATGTGTGAGACACCACACCTGGCCAGAACTTTTTTTTTTTAATTGAGATACGATCTTGCTATGTTGCTGAGGCTGGTCTTAAGTGACCCTCCCGGCTTGGCCTCCCAAAGTGCTGGGATTACAGGCGTGAGCCACTGTGCCTGACCATTAACTAACTCTTTTTAATGAAGAGAGGTGGAGAGGAAGGGGTAGCAGAAGCCAAGGAAGAGATTTAAGAAGTTGTCATTGGCAGCATGACTCGGGGTCCCGGTCAAGCTGGCTGCACAGCAGGCAGAGAAGAGACAGTTGAGAGAGGTGGACGCCCCAGGAGAGTTGGGGGTAGGAGGATGCAGGTACAGGAATGGGGGTGACAGGAGAGGAGGAGCAGCTGTGGCTTGGGAGGAGACAAGGCCAGGAGCGGTTTCTAGACCTTTTTTTCTTTTTTTTGAGACAGAATCTCCCGCTGTTGCACACACCGGAGTGCAGTGGTGAAGTCTCGGCTCACTGCAACCTCTGCCTCCCAGGTTCAAGGGATTCTCCTGCCTCAGCCTCCCAAGTAGCTGGGATTACAGGCATGCACCACCACGCCTGGCTAATTTTTGTATTTTTGGTAGAGAAGGCGTTTTGCCATGTTGGCCAGGCTGGTCTCGAACCCCTGACCTCAGGTGATCCATCCACCTCGGCCTCCCAAAGTGCTGGGATTACAGGCGTGACCCACCGCGCCCAGCCTGGTTTCTAGACTTCCTTTAGCATAGGGGAGACCTGAGAGTACCACTAGGCCTCGGGAATGGTGGCAGGGCAGAGAGGGACATAGGGTGGGAGTTGAGTGACAGCCCAGGGTGTGAGGATTGAGGCATGATGCTGGGCCTGGAAAGGTGCCTTGAGAACAAGAGTGAAGAGGAGGGAGTCTGGGGTGCCGAGGAGCTCTGTGAATACTCAGCTCTGTGGGGAAGGACGTTGCCCTCCTGGGTGAGCCTCAGACTTATGATAGGCACGGGCCAGCCCCTGGGACACCAGGGTGGCGTCAGCAAAGACCTAAAGAGATTAGGGTGCACACACGCAGCCTAGGAGACAGGAGTGCAGGAGGTGCTGTGCAGCCTGGGGCTAGTTCCTAAACGTCGCTGAACTCCTTTGTAAAGAGAAGAAGGAAAGATCGTACCAGCCCTTCTCTTTCACAGGCAAGGAAAGTGAGAAAGGAAACCAGTCAAATTCATGGGAGCTCAAGAGGGCTTCGGGCCTTCCCTGGTCAGCCTGGGGCAGACACTGCCTGCACCTCCCACTAGACTCCAGCTGCCTTCCACCGTGGCCTGGCGGGAGGAATGAGCCCTCAGAGTCTCTTGAGGCCACACAAGTGCCAGGGGCTGCCACGGCTCCAGGACACATCTTTTTTTTTTTTTTTTCCGAGACAGGGTCTTGCTCTGTTGTCCAGGCTGGAGTGCAGTAGCACAACCATGGCTCACTCACTGCAGCCTCAACCTCCTGGGCTCAAATGATCCTCCCGCCTCAGCCTCCTGCGTAGCTGAAATGACAAATGTGCTCTGCCACGCCCGGCTAATTTTTATTTCAACTTTTTTTTTTTTTTTGAGATGGAGTCTTGCTCTGTCACCCAGGCTGGAGTGCAGTGGTGCCATCTCGGCTCACTGTCACCTCTGTCTCCTGGGTTCAAGCAATTCTCCAGCCTCAGCCTCCCAAGTAGCTAGGATTACAGGCCCCTACCACCATGCCCGGCTAATTTTTGTATTTTTAGTAGAAATGGGGTTTCACCATGTTGGCCAGTCTTGTGTTGAACTCCTGACCTCAGGTGATCCGCCCGCCTCAGCCTCCCAAAGTGCTGGGATTACAGGCGTGAGCCACCGCTCCCGGCCTGTTTTAACTTTTTGTAGGGACAGGGTCCCGCTGTGTTGCCCAGTCTGTGGACCTGTTTTTCTTTTGCAGAAAACACACCGTTTCATTTACTGCTCTGACACCGGCTGGGCTGTGGGCTCGGAGGAATCTGACTTTGAGGGCTGGGCCTTCCCCTTCCCAGGAGTGATGCTGATCGAGGACTTTGTGACTCAGGAGGAAGAAGCAGAGCTGGTGCGGCTCATGGACTGTGACCCCTGGAAGCTCTCCCAGTCTGGACGGAGGAAGCAGGTAGGCTGGCCCTGAGCTCATGGGGAGGGCTGGGCTGCATCGGGGGACCGCCCCACTGCTGGGGCCCTCCTCCTCTGCAGCCACACCCCACGATCCTCCAAGGTTGGTAGTGGGTGAGTTCCCCAGACCTTGAGGCTGTGCGCATCCAGACTCGCTGCAGGACATGTGTCCAGTGGGCAGAAGTGCGCCCGGGCACCCTGTCTCGTGGGATGTGCTGCCTGGCTCTATGCCCTCTCTGCAGCTGACTTGGTACTGAGGGCATGGGAAAGTTCTGGTGGGGCACCCCATTCTCCCAAGCTACAGGTGCTCCCACCTCTGATTCTCGACATCAGTATCCTGTCTCCTCACCCGAATTCCCACCTTCCCCGCCGCGGCCCATCCTTCTCACCCCAGCTCACTCCTTTCCCACCTGTGGCCCAGCCTCCTCACTTCCCCTCACCTCTGTCCCTCTGTCCCCAGCCTCCATGTGTGGCCACTGGGACAGTCAGTCACATCCCTGGGTGCCCCTCACCCTTCATTGTTTTGTTTGAGGTGGAATCTTGCTCTGTCGCCCAGACTGGCAAGATCTCGGCTCACTGCAACCTCTGTCTCTTGGGTTCAAACAATTCTTCTGCCTCAGCCTCCCCAGTAGCTGGGACTACAGGCACCCACCACCACACCCGGCTAATTTTTGTATTATTAGTGGAGACGGGGTTTCACCATGCTGACCAGGCTGGGCTTGAACTCCTGACCTCAAGTGATCTGCCCACCTCAGCCTCTCAAAGTGCTGGGATTACAGGCGTGATCCACCACACCTGGGCCCGTTACCTTTGTGACATTACGTTGGATGTCTGTACATTTCATTTCTTCATTCATCTGTTGACGGACACCGGCGTTTCCATTTCTCGGCTGTTGTGATAGTAATGCTGTTGTGAACATTTGTGTACAGGTTTGTTTTGTTTTTTTTTTTTTTGAGGCAGGGTCTTGCTCTGTCGCCCAGACTGGAGTGCAGTGGTGCGATCTCGGCTCTCTGCAGCCCTGACCTCCCAGGCTCTGGCTGTCCTCCTGCCTCAGCCTCGAGTAGCTGGGACTAAGGCATGTGCCACCAAGCCCAGCTATTTGTTGTTACTATTTTGAGACAGAGTGTCTCCTTCTGTCTCCCAAGCTGGAGTGCAGTGGTGCAGTCTTCTCTCACTGCAGCCTCCACCTCCCAAGCTCTAACGATCCTCTCACCTCAGCCTCCTAAGTAGCTGAGACTAAATCCTGGGCCACTACATCTGTGTAAATGGTTGTGGTTTTTTTTTTTTTTTTCCTAAATGAGAGATGGAGTTTTGCTATGTTGCCCAGGTTGGTCTCAAACTCCTGGGCTCAAATGCACCACCTGCCTGGGCCTCCCAAAGTTCTGGGATTACAGGCATGAGCCACCATGCCCAGACTAATTTTAAAATTTCTTGCAGAGAGGAGGTCTCACTTTGTTGCTCAGGCTGGTCTCGAACTCCTGGCCTCAAATGATCCTTCCGTCTCGGCCTCCCAAAGCACTGGGATTACAGGCGTGCACCACCACGCCAGGCCATTTGCTATTACTTCTGCCTCCTTGGGTCCGCGGCCTCCTGCTTCATGTCCATGAAGTAGGGACTTTTGCTTGCCTGGGTCACTGCGATTGAATTCTTCGGACCTAGTGTGCGGTAGACATCTCCGTAAACGCAGACACCTCACGTCCTTTCTGTCTTCATCCTTCAGGACTATGGCCCCAAAGTCAACTTTCGGAAACAGAAGCTAAAGACCGAGGGCTTCTGCGGCCTCCCCAGCTTCAGCCGGGAGGTGGTACGGAGGATGGGCCTCTATCCGGGGCTGGAGGGCTTCCGGCCAGTCGAGCAGTGCAACCTGGACTACAGCCCCGAGCGCGGCTCGGCCATCGACCCGCACCTGGACGACGCGTGGCTGTGGGGGGAGCGGCTGGTCAGCCTCAACCTCCTGTCCCCCACCGTGCTGTCCATGTGTCGGGAGGCACCGGGGAGCCTGCTCCTCTGCTCCGCCCCCTCAGCCGCCCCGGAGGCCTTGGTTGACAGCGTGATAGCGCCCAGCCGCTCGGTGCTGTGCCAGGAGGTGGAGGTGGCCGTCCCCTTGCCCCGCCGCTCGCTGCTGGTGCTCAAGGGGGCCGCGCGGCACCAGTGGAAGCATGCCATCCACCGCAGACACATCGAGGCCCGCCGCGTCTGCGTCACTTTCCGGGAGCTGTCGGCCGAGTTCGGCCCCGGAGGGAGGCAGCAAGAGCTGGGTCAGGAACTCCTGCGGATCGCCCTCTCCTTCCAGGGCAGACCCGTGTGAGCTGCCTCTCTGGCTCCAGACCTGACTGATCCTGGGATTGAAGCCGGGAGCCCAGAACAGGGCCTTCTGCAACTGACGGGGTGGCGGGAGAAGACGGCTGACCCCTGGTGTTGTGAGCAGCGTGAGTCCTGTCCCGGGAGCGGATTTTGATGGGAAGGCACCTCGGGACAGCCCCCTTCCACCTGGACTGTGGCCAGGCTGCTTTTGGTTATCCAGTTTATCACAGTCAAGGGGACATGGGATAGTTTGAGCTTAAAAAATATTGGGGACCGCGCGCAGTGGCTCACGCCTGTAATCGCAGCACTCTGGGAGGCCGAGGTGGGCGGATCGCTTGACACCAGAGTTCGAGACCAGCCTGCCCAACATGGCGAAAACCTGTTTCTACAAAAAAAATACGAAACTTAGCCAGGTGTGGTGACTCCCACCTGTAATCCCAGCTACTCGGGAGGCTGAGGTTGGAGAACTGCTGAACCCAGGAGGCGGAGGTTACAGAGCGCGGAGATCACACCACTGCACTTCAGCCTGGCGCACAGAGCAAGACTGTTTCAAAAAAAAAAAAAAAAAAAAA
>NW_022437028.1:6668358-6674055 GCF_009761245.1 Sapajus apella
GGGGGGGGGGCGGGGGGAGAACATTTTAAATGATTTTCTCCTTTATGATGCATCTCTTTTCTTGGGGTTTCCCGATATCTCACCGCCCAGTCCCTTCGATTGTGGAATGTGTTGGGTTGGAGAACAGCTGGTTGCAGATTTTAAGTTTAGACTAAAGAGCTGGTAACAAACAGCTTCAGAGTCAGGCTTGGCCTGAGTCTTGCTTGACAACCCCCCACCGCCCCGCCTAGGGGTTTGGGGATGTGAGGAGGTCAAGGAAATCTGAGCGCCTCCCCCAGCCCCATAATGCTGTTAAGAAGTAGGAAAAATTAAAGCTCCCGGCCAGGCACAGTGGCTCACACCTGTAATTCCAGCACTTTGGGGGGCTGAGGTGGGAGGATCACTTGAGACCAGCCTGAGCAACATAGTGAGACCCCGTCTCAACAAAAAATAAAAACATTAGCTAGGTGTGGCGGCCTGTAGTCCCAGCTGCACTAGACGCTGAGTTTAGAGGATGGTTTTAGCCCATGAGGTCAAGGCTGCAGTGAGCTCATGATCATCCCACTATACTTGGCAACAGAGCAAGACTCTGTCTCTAAAATAAATAAAAAGAGAAAAGCTTCTCACCTTCTAGGACACCAAGAGGCTGTTCCCTTGTGATGGGGCTGTGTGTGTGGTGGGGGCTTACCTGGATCAGGTGGCTGCTCTGCTGTCCCTGTGGCCGGGCGAGGGGCAGGCTGAGGGGTGGCCTGGATTTGCATGCTTCCCTCCCACCACTATGGGACAAATGTTCATTTCCCTGCCACCTGCTGGGAACTAAATCCAGGGAACAGGAAAGGTTCGGGGCCAGCACTGCTCTTTACAGTCATCCCCAGAACCCTCTGGAAGCTGTAAGGCTCGGAGCTGTGCACCGTCTGTAAAGGAGCATCCTGCCAGGGGTGGTGGCTTACTCCTGTAATCCCAGCACTTTGGGAGGCTGAGGTGGGCGGATCACAAGGTCAGGAGTTCCAGACCAGCCTGGCCAAGACTGTGAAACCTGTTTATACTAAAAATACAAAATTAGCCAGTCGTGGTAGCACATGGCTGTAATCCCAGCTACTCAGGAGGCTGAGGCAGGAGAATCACTTGAACCCTGAAGGCAGAGGTTGCAGTGAGCCGAGATCATACCACTGTGCTCAAGCCTGGGCGACAGTGAGACGTGAGACTCCATCTGGGGAAAAAAAAAAAAAAAAGCATCTCAGCCGCTGGGCCCCATGGAGGGCTGAAGAACCCAGCACAGACCCAAGGGAGAGGCTGCTGGGTTTCTAGCTGCTGGGAGAGCCCAGCCGCTGGGTGTGTGGGAGTGGCTCCCAGGCCAGCTTGCCTTCAGCTTCCTGGTCAGCTCACTTGGAGCAAGAGCACGGAGGCTGGCTTCCTCCCAGTGTCCCAGACCCCGAGTCATGCCTCACTTTGAATCCAGATACGAGTCGGGCTGGAGCTCCAGCTGATCCTCACTGCACTGGAGCAGATAAGCCAGCCCGTGGTCCACTCTCAACGGGGCCAGTGCAGGGTCTCTGTCCCTGACTGGCTGGGCTGGCTCCTGCAGGAGGCTCCAGCAATGCAGGGCTCCATGGGGAGGGACATCCGGAGAACGAGGCACAGAGACTTTGAGGGGAGAGGCCTGCGGAGGCTTGGGGACACCGTGGAGCAAAGAAACCTCTGTCCAGGCCGGGCACGGTGCCTCATGCCTGTAATCCCAGCACTTTGGGAGGCTGAGGCAGGTGGATCACAAGGTCAGGAGTTCAAGACCAGCCTGGCCAAAATGTTGAAACCCCGTCTCTACTACAAATACAAAAATTAGCTTGGCATGGTGGCACGCACCTGTAATCCCAGCTACTCAGGAGGCTGAGGCAGGAGAATCGCTTGAACCTGGGAGGCAGAGGTTTCAGTGAGTCGAGATCGTGCCATTGCACTCCAGCCTGGGTGACAGAGTAAGACTCTGTCTCAAAAAAAAAAAAAAAAAAAAAAAAGAAACCTCTGTCCACAGGGTCCCTCCGTGCTGGCCCTTCCAGCATTCCTCACAACACACTTTAGGAAACTCCATTACCTGGTAAGTTGGGGGCACCCAGAGTTGGGTCTGTCCTTGAAGCTGTGACACGAAGACCCACGACACCTCACCCAACGAGGATGGGGCTGGGGAAGGCCGCGCTGGGACGCTTCTACCACGGGCTGCCCCTGGTACACTGCTCCATAGCCTCGTATGCTTCCTTTTCCTTTTTTTTTTTTTTTTTTTCCTCTTGAGACGGAGTTTCACTCTTGTTGCCTAGGCTGGAGTGCAGTGGTGCAATCTCAACTCACTGCAACCTCCCGTCTCCCAGGTTCAAGTGATTCTCCTGCCTCAGCCTCCCAAGTAGCTGGGATTACAGGCATGTGCCACCATGCCCAGCTAATTTTTTTGTATTTTTAGTAGAGACGGGGTTTCACCATGTTGGTCAGGCCGGTCTCAAACTCCTAACTTCGTGATCCGCCCACCTCAGCCTCCCAAAGTGCTAGGATTACTGGCGTGAGCCACCGTACCCAACCTGTTTTATTTTTTATTTTTGGAGGCAGGATCTTGCTCTGTTGCCCAGGCTGGAGTGCAGTGGTGCAATCATGGCTCACTGCAGCCTCAAACTCCTGGGCTCAAGTGACCTTCCCACCTCAGCCTCCCAAAGCACTGGGATTAACAGGTATGAGCCACCATGCCCAGCCCGCCCCATTGTTTCTGAAGGGCTGGGCCCCAGGAGCCACCGCCTACAGGGTAACATCTGCTTACCCCATGTTTTGGGTGGCTGTTTCTGCATCGGTCAGCACAGTCCTCAGCAGACCAGGCTGCCTGCTCTTATGCTCTTGGAGCTTCAAGCAAGGGGACAGTGAGGCATGGGCCTATGGACACACCTGATGGGGAAATGCCGCCTCCAAGGGCGGCTTCCGGAGACACCCCACACCAGAGCCGGCCAAGCGGGGGCTCAGCTAACATTCCCCAGCCGCTTTGGAAGGACATTCAGAAACGAGCACAGCATGCTTGTTCAGGGTGGCAGGTGGTGAGGCTGAGGCCAGGGACAGGATCAAGCTCCATCCGAGGCCCATTCTCTGGGGTTATTCCTGCCTCAATTTGTGTTGAGCCAGCCTGTCTCCTATCCCACAGTACCCAAGGGTGCGTGGGCCACAGACAGGCTGGGAAAGGGTTTAAGACAGGGTCTCACTCTTGTCACCCAGGCTGGAGGGCAGTGGCACAATCTTGGCTCACTGCAGCTTCGACCTCCCTGGGCTCAGATGCTCCTCCCACCTCAGCCTCCCCAGTAGCTGGGACTACAGGTATGTGCCACCAAGCCTGGCTAATCTTTGTATTTTTGTGCAGACGGTCTTGCTATGTTGCCCAGGCTGGTCTCGAACTCCTTGGCTCAAGTGATCCACCCACCTCGGCCTCCCAAAGTGCCAGGATTACAGGTGTGAGCTACAGGTTGGCAGGTTCTACATGGGTCTCAGATCCTGTTTGGGCCTTGCCCTGCTGGCTCCCACCAGGGATCTACAGCATCTAAGGCAAAAAGCCTTGGGCGGGGAGCGGTGGCTCACACCCGTAATCCCAGCACTTTGGGAGGCCGAGGCAGCAGGATCACTTGAGGCCAGGAGTTTGGGACCAGCCTGGCCAACATGGTGAAACCCCATCTCTACTAAAAACACAAAAGTTAGCCAGGCATAGTGGCGGATACTGGTAATCCTAGCTACTTGGGAGGCTGAGGCAGGAGAATTGCTTGAACCTGGGAGGTGGAGGTTGCAGTGAGCCCAGATCGCGCCACTGCACTCTGGCCTGGGCGACAGGGCAAAACTCCATCTTGGAAACAAAAACAAAAAAACATAAGCTGCCTGGTGTTTCCTCATCAGTGCCAGCAGCCCACAGGACAGACTCACCTGTTCCGGCTGCCCGTCTGGAGAGCCCGGACTCCAGCCTGAGAGCCACAGGGACCTGGAGCTGGAGAATGTCCCGAGGTGACCAGAGCTCCGGTGGCTCCTCCTGAAGGGACTGGGGGGACCTCTAAGCCGACCCTGTCCAGATCGGCTCCGTTGTCACTCAGCCACCCTCTGGGGCTGCCCCTTCCTTTGTTGCTGGAAAGAGAGGGTCTTGTCTGGGAGGGGAAGCAGCAGGCAGAGGCACCCTACGTTCTCGGGGTCCCACCTGGTGGGAGCGCCACAGCGGCGTCTGGGCGTGAGCACCCTGCCTCCATGCTAGAAATGTCCACGCCCCCTCACCGGGGCAGCCTAGGAGGACACTGGCCAGTGACCAGCGACAGGAAATGGCCTGGGAGCGCTGTGGGTCTCCCCACGCAGTAGACGCCAGGGGAGGGCCGGGGGCTGTGGTTTATCCCCTCTGCCCACAGCATCCCCCCAAGAACAGAAAGACTTTCAATAGCATCACAGGTTTATTCCGTTTCACCCAGGGCAAGTGTTTTAGAAGCCCACACACAGGATAGTGGATGAGTTTGCCGCAGGTGATCTACATAATGCCATGCACAGATCATCAGCACGAGGCAAGAAGGGGCTGCAGCTGACTCTGCGTCCACTCAGCCTTAAGTGGTCTGGTCCTCAGCAGACCCGCTTAGAAGACGCTAAAACACGTTCCGCCTTCCAAGTTTCTAAAACAGAAACAGCTGTGTTTTGAAACATGTGGTCAGATGCTAAACGGAGTGGGTGTCCCATGTGGGAGGGGCCTTGGCATGTCTAGGCACCAGGAAGGATGTGCTCCAAATTAGGACAGGCCCCGGCTGGCTCCAGGACACACTGAGGCAGAGGGCCCTGCTTTTGCTTTTTTTGAGACAGTCTCACTCTGTCACCCAGGCTGGAGTGCAGTGTCACTATCTCAGCTTACTGCAACCTCTGCCTCCTGGGTTCCAGCGATTCTCTTGCCTCAGCCTCCATAATCTAGCTGGGATTACGGGCGTGTGTCACCATGCTCAGCTAGTTTTTATATTTTTAGTAGAGACGGGGTTTCACCATGTTGGCCAGGCTGCTCTCCCACTCCTGACCTCAGGCGAGCCTCCTGCCTTGGCCTCCCAAAGTGTTGGGATTACAGGCGTGAGCCACCACGCTCAGCCAGGAGACCTCCGTTCTTAAACACTCTTCAAAGTCGGGCTAAACCTCAGGAAACCGAATTTCTAGGCTGCAATGGTGTTCCCCATCACCCACGGTGCCCCTCAAGGTGTTTCTGCAGCTCCGACAGCAGCTCAGCCTCCATGTCCCCACTCGCTCTGGGGGCGACCCCGGTTTCCTCTCCCAGCTGCCATGGCCCTACCCACGGTCACTGCTATTCCCACAGCAAGGGTTTGCCTCATGCCTGTGAACCAGAAAGCCTGGAGCTGGAGAACAAGAACTCTAGAGAAAACAGAACAATGCATTTCTTTGTCTGAAAATGATAGGAAAGAAAAAATTAAAAAAAAAAACCAGAACAAGAAATTCTAAGACTGTCATCCTCCTAATCAGAGGGCTAGACTTGGATGTGCTTCCGTCCCCACCCACATGCCACCATCACTGGGCACCTAATACCTGTCTGGATGCTGCCAGGCCAAGAGCTCTGCCTGGGGACCAGGTGCAGTAACTGGCCCCCAGATGGCACTGGAGATGCATTCCACAGTCTGGGGAGTGTGGCACTGAGTGGGCAGGGACACAGATGGTCCAGGAAGGTGAGCAGAAGGCCCAGCAGGA
>NW_022437028.1:6674155-6681149 GCF_009761245.1 Sapajus apella
ATTTTTTTTTTTTTTTTTTTTTGAGACAGGGTCTCACTCTGTCACCCAGGCTAGATTGCAGTGGCACAATCATATTTTAGTTTTCTTTTTTTCTTTAAGAGAAGGAGTCGCCCTCTGTTGCCCAGGCTGGAGTGCAGGGGCATCATCTTGGCTCGCTGTAACCTCCACCTCCTGGGTTCAAGCGATTCTCCTGCCTCAGCCTCCTGAGTAGCTGGAACAACAGGCAAGTGCCACCATGCCCAGCTAATTTTTTGTATTTTTAGTAGAGACGGGGTTTCACCATGTTGGCCTCAAACTCCCGAACTCAAGTGATCTGCCTGCCTTGGCCTCCCAAAGTGTTGGGATTACAGGCATGAGCCACTGCACCCAGCCACTGGCACAATCATAGTTCACTGCAGCCTTTACTTCCCAGGCTCAAGCAATCCCCCCACCTCAACCTCCCAAGTAGCTGGAACTACAGGCGTGCGCCACGACGCCCGGCTAATTTATTTTAATTTTATTTATTATTATTGTTTGAGACAGAGTTTTGCTCTGTTGCCCAGGCTGGAGTGCAGTGGCACGATCTTGGCTAACTGCAACCCCCACCTCCTGGGTTCAAGCAGTTCTCCTGCCTCAACCTCCCGAGTAGCTGGGATTACAGGTACCCGCCACCATAACTGACTATTTTTTTTTAATTTTTACTAGAGACAGTCTCACCATGCTGTTGCCAAGGCTGGTCTTGAACTCCTGACCTCAAGTGATCCGTCCGCCTCAGCCTCCCAGTCATAGGATTACAGGCGTGCCATTGCTCCTGGTCTGGCTAATTTAAAATAATTTTTTTTAGAGATGGGGTCTTGCTATGTTGCCCAGGCTAATCTCGCACTCCTGGGCCAAAGTGATCCTCCCTCCTCGGCCTCCCAAAATGCTGAGATGACAGATGTGAGACACCTCGCCTGGCCGACATTGACATTCTTTAGCAAAGCAAACACACAAGAGGTAAAACCGTAAGAGGCGTTTCTACAGGCTACAGGAAAGTACAGACATGTGCTGGAGGGCAAGGGTCACAGACAGATGTCTGCAGGGGACACAAAGGATGCACCCCTCAGAAGACACGGGGCTCTTCTCTGGCCCCTGGGGATGCCACAGCTTTCTCATGGGGACCCTCAGCACAGGGGACTGCGTGTCAGGGTCTCTGTTCTCCGCTGCAGTCACATTTCCAGAGACCCCAACCAGGCCACCCAGAATTCCACAGCACGGCCAACCCGACCCTGTTGGGAGCTTAAGCTTTTACAAGAGATGTGATCAGAGCATGAAGAAGCCCAGTGACTTTTTTTTTTTTTTTTTTTTTTTCAGACGGAGTTTCGCTTTTGTTACCCAGGCTGGAGTGCAATGACACCATCTCGGCTCACCACAACCTCTGCCTCCTGGGTTCAAGCAATTCTCCTGCCTCATCCTCCCAAGTAGCTGGGACTACAGGCACGCACCATCATGCCCAGCTAATTTTTGTATTTTTAGTAGAGACGGGGTTTCACCATGTTGACCAGGATGGTCTCGATCTCTTGACCTCGTGATCCACCCGCCTAGGCCTCCCAAAGTGCTGGGATTATAGGCGTGAGCCACCACACCCGGCCAGACTATTTTTTTTTTTTTTTGGGCAAAGTTTCACTCATTGCCCAGGCAGGAGTGCAATGGCATGATCTCAGCTCACTGCAACCTCCGCTTCCTGGGTTCAAGCAATTCTACTGCCTCAGCCTCCTTAGTAGCTAGGATTACAGGCACCCGCCATCATGCCCAGCTAATTTCTGTATTTTTAGTAGACAGGGTTTCACCATGTTGGCCAGGCTGGTCTGGAACTCCTGATCTCAGGTTATCCACCCACCTTGGCCTCCCAAAATGTTGGGATTACAGGCATGCGCCACTGCGCCCGGCCCCAGTGAGTATTTATGAGAACAAGACAAGGCATGGGTGGCTGTCCAGGTTACAGCTGGAGGAGGGCGTCAAGGAGGTTGGTTGTACAGGCAGCTCAGGGCAGCTAGTGCTGCGCTGCGGCGTGCATGTGCGGCCCAAGAGTGTGGCTTCGGGTCTACCAGATGCCCTTAGGGACAAGGCCAGGACCCACACTGCACGGCAGTCACTGTGTGGGCCTGGACCCAGTGTCGGCTGAGAGGCCTGGAGGCATCTTGCCTCCCCTGTAGTCACTCGGTGTCATAACAAGGAGGGCACCCATTTGGCCAGGGCCGACCCTTGGCCCCACTACCCACAGGCCAGGCCAATGGCCTTGGCTAGACAGGAAGTCCCCCAGGCTGTCCCCTTGCTGCCTGGGGCCACAGGCAGGCTGCACAAGCTCCCATGTCTGAGCCAGGGCTCCCACCTCTCACTGCCACAGCCCAGGGGACCAGTTGAAACAGCCTAAGAGGCCATTCTGTGGCCGAGAGCTGGGGGCTGGTGGCTGAGCCGGGGCGGCAGGGAGGGGGGTTCCTTTCCCCAACCCAGTGGCCCCGCTGAGTCCATGTGGCCAGGGTTCTGGCTGGGAAGAGAATTTGAGCTTAGCTTACTTCGAAGCAGACCTAACTCAGCCTCCTCAAGGGGGCGTCTCGCAGATGCCGGAGAACTTGCCTCCTCCGCCCCGGCCAGGCCGCCCGCCCTTGGAAACATCCCTGGGACCTGACACCACTGACGCCAGCTGCAGCACCTCCCACACCTGCTGGGCTGCTGTGTGTCCCGGCTCCGGCTCCTGCCTTCTCCCGAAGCCAGGCCACCCAGTTCCTCCAGCGCTAGGCAGGGAAGCAGCAAGCCCCACTGTGCACCTGCAACCGCTCAACTGTCACAGCCCTCGTGTCGTCACTGTCAGACGGGCCACTCGGCATCCACGAAGCCCACCACAGGTCTCTGCGGCAATCCTTCTCTGAAAGCAAAACCCTGCCCTGGCTCTCCGAGCCCGCCAGCCACACATTCGAGGTCTGAGATGCCCCCTAACCACTGGGGGCTGCTCGGAGCCCTTCCTGGCACGGGATTGATGGGCAGATCCTGCTGGAGCATTTTCCCCGTGCCCCCGACCCAGCCAACCCCGAGGCCAATGAACCAGCCTCGCTTTGCCCCCTGTTGTCTTAGCAACACGATCCCTCGTTGAACCAGACAGTTCCATCTTAGGAGAAGTCATCGAGTTCTTACGGCATTAAGACAAGAGGAAAACTTTGGTCTCTTTTTCTGAGACGGAGCCTTGCTCTGTCCCCCAGGCTGGACTGCAGTGGTGCCATCCTGGCTCACTGCCAATCTCCGCCTCCCGGGTTCAAGCAATTCTCCTGCCTCGGCCTCCCGAGTAGCTGGGACTACAGGTGCCTGCCACCACACCTGGCTAACTTTTTGTATTTTTAGTAGAGACGGGGTTTCACCATGTTGGCCAGGATGGTCTCGATCTCCCGACCTCATGATCCGCCCGCCTCAGCCTCCCAAAGTGCTGGGGTGACAGGTGTGAGGCACAGCGCCCTGGGAAAACTTTGGTCTTGAACCACCCGGCAGCCTTGCAAAATCTCTGCATCTAACAAATGCCCGCCAACGCAGGCTCCGGGGCACAGGCCCACCGCATCCCAGCCCCGGGCCGGCCCCTCACACGACCTGCAGGCTGCGCTCGTGCCCGTCCAGCTGCACCTTGAGCTTGTGCAGCTCCTCAATCTCGCGGTTGTGGCGCTCCGTTTTGTGGCGCACCAGGGAGCGGTAGAAGTGGATGGTGAAGACCACGAAGATGAGGCCCACGGGCACCATGATGATGGTGGACACCAGGGCGGCCTGCCAGCCTGTGTGGCTGCCGGGGCCGGGCGGGGGGCCGGGCTGGCGCCGGGCGTCCACAGGGAGGAACTTAATCCAGCAGAGCAGCACCACCTCGGCCAGGAAGAGCAGGATGCCGAGCACGGTGGAGAAGCCCCAGGCCAGCTCGATGTAGGGGTGCATGCGCTCGTGCGGGGACTCGCTGATGGAGTTCAGGTTGTGGATGTTGCTCACGGCCTCCACGTTGGGCAGGATGCAGGTGCTGATGAGGAGGGCGAACAGGTGCACGGCCACCAGCACGGTGGTGCAGGCACTGAAGGCAATCAGCAGCGGCCGCGGATACTGGTACTGCGTCTCCAGCTGCACCTCCACCATGGCCACCTGCGGGGACAGCGGACGGGAGGGATTGGGTGCGGGGAGGGCAGGGCGGGGGCTGGGCTGGGTTCCTTGGGGAACAGGGCCATGGGGAGCCATGGACTTTCCTGCTAGTGGGACTCGACTCACCCATATTTTGGGCCCTTGAAGACCTGAGGGCATCCTCCTCACTGATCAAATATTTCACATTTTCCTTTGTTTTAATTAGCTAAAGAAGACTACACTGAGAAAAAATCTAAATAGTACAGAAGAGGCTGGCGCGGTGGCTCACGCCTCTAGTCCCAGCACTTTGGGAGGCCAAAGCTGGTGGATCACCTGAGGCCAGAAGTTAGAGGCCAGCCTGGCCAACATGTTGAAACCCCGTCTCTACTAAAAATACAAAAATTAGCCAGGCGTGGTGGTGCATCCCTGTAATCCCAGCTACTCGGGAGGCTGAGGCAGGAGAATCACTTGAACCCCAGAGACGGAGGTTGCAGTGAGCTGAGATCACGCCACTGCACTCCAGCCTGGACAACAGGGCAAGACTCTGTCCCAAAACAGGCCAGGCATGCTGGCTCACGCCTGTAATCCCGGTACTTTGGGAGGCCTAGGCAGGTGCATCACCTGAGGTCAGGAGTTCAAGACCAGCCTGGCCAACTGGTGAAACCCCATCTCTACATACAAAACTTAGCTGGGTGTGGTGGCACAAACCTGTGGTCCCAGCTACTTGAAAGGCTGAGGCAGGAGAATTGCTTGATCCTGAGAGGCCGAGGTTGTAGTGAGCTGAGATGGCACCACTGCACTTCAGCCTGGGCAACCAAACAAGACTCCATCTCAAAAAAAAAAGACAAAAACCAAACCAAAACAAAAAAGCCACAAAAGTTAATAAAAAGAAAAAAACACAAAAGTTAAAAACTGGCTGGGTGCAATGGTTCATGCCTATAATCCCAGTGGTTCGGGAGGTTGAGGCAGGAGGGTCGCCTGAGGTCAGGAATTCCAGGCTGTTGTGAGCTGTGATCACACCACTGTGCTCCAGCCTGTCTCTACAAAAAATACAAAATTAGCCAGGTGTGGCACCTGTAGTTCCAGCTACTAAGGAGACAGGTGGGAGGACCGCCTGAACCCAGGAGATCCAGGCTGCAGTGAGCTATGATCACACCACTGCACTTCAGCCTGGGCGGCAGAGTGAGGCCTTGTCTCTACAAAAAAAGGAAACTGACCTTTCAGGCATGGTGACTCATGTCTGTAATCCAGCACTTTGGGTGGCAGAGGCGGGAGGATCACTCGAGCCCAGGAGTTTGAGACCAGCCAGGGCAACATAGTGACAGCCCATCTCTACCAAAAAAAAAAAAAAAAAAAAGGGAAACTGATCTTTTAAAAGATAATAACTGAGGCCGGGCACGGTGGCTCACGCCTGTAATCTCAGCACTTTAGGAGGCCAAGGCAGGCTGATCACCTGAGGTTGGGAGTTTGAGACCAGCCTGACCAACATGGAGAAACCCTGTCTCTACTAAAAATACAAAATTAGCCAGGGGTGGTGGCGCATTGCCTGTAATCCCATCTACTCGGGAGGCTGAGGCAGGAGAATCGCTTGAACCCGGGAGGCAGAGGTGGTGAGCCAAAATTGCACCACTGCACTCCAGCCTGGGCAACAAGAGCGAAACTCTGTCTCACACACACACACACACACACACACACGCAACTGAAACTGCCAACTCAGAGCTGCACACCTGGATGCATCAGACACACCACACTGTGCCTCCTCAGTGGAGACCAAAAACCCTGGGAGAAACGGAATCTTGAAAGCCCAGGAAAGGGGACAGAAGTGAGGCCGAGGGTGAGGAAGGAAGCTGTGGAAAGGAGGTGTGGCTGGGTGTCTTAAGGAAGCAAAAGTCAACCACAGTTAGAGGTTACAGCAAGGACTGTCTAAGGTGGAAAAGCCAAGTACTGGCAGTTCGGCATGGTGTCTTGAAATGTGAGGTCAGCCGGGCGCGGTGGCTCACGCCTGTAATCCCAGCACTTTGGGAGGCCAAGGCAGGCGGATCACTTGGGGTCAGGAGTTCAAGACCAGCCTGGCCAACATGGAGAAACCCCATCTCTACTAAAAATACAAACAATTAGCCAGGCATGGTGGCGGGCGCCTATAATCCCAGCTACTCGGGAGGCTGAGGCAGGAGAATCACTTGAACTTGGGAGGCGGAGGTTGCCATGAGTTGAGATCGTGCCACTGCACTCCAGCCTGGGTGACAGAGCAGGACTGTGCCTCAATTAAAAAAAAAAAAAAAAGAGGCTGGGTGCTGTGGCTCACGCCTGTAATCCTAGCACTTTGGGAGGCTGAGGTAGGTGGATTACCTGAGGTCAGGAGTTCGAGACCAGCCTGGCCAACATAGGAAAACTGTCTCTATTAAAAATACAAAAATGAACTGGGCACAGTGGCTCATGCCTGTAATCCCATCTACTGGGGAGGCTGAGGCAGGAAAATCGCTTGAACCTGGGAGGCAGAGGTTGCAGTGAGCTGAGATGGCGCCACCGCACTCCAGCCTGGGAAACAGAGTAAGACCCTGCTACGAATACATTAATTAATTAAATTAAATTAAAAATAACTCAGGGCCAGGCGCGGTGGCTCAAGCCTGTAATCCCAGCACTTTGGGAGGCCGAGGCGGGTGGATCACGAGGTCAAGAGATCGAGACCATCCTGGTCAGCACGGTGAAACCCCGTCTCTACTAAAAAAATGCAAAAAATTAGCTGGGCATGGTGGCGCGTGCCTGTAATCCCAGCTACTCAGGAGGCTGAGGCAGGAGAATTGCCTGAACCCAGGAGGCGGAGGTTGCGGTGAGCCAAGATCGCACCATTGCACTCCAGCCTGGGTAACAAGAGCGAAACTCCGTCCCCCAA
>NW_022437028.1:6681249-6681914 GCF_009761245.1 Sapajus apella
CAGGAGGCTAGGCCCAGGAGTTAGAGGCTGCAGTGAGCTATGATCATACCACTGAACCCCAGCCTGGGCAACAGAGGAAGATCCTGTTTGGGAAAAGATAAAATGAAATATATGAAAATACATATATATGAAGATTTCATAATATCCTTCAGCAACTACCACCTCTTAGAAGCTCATCACTTCACCTCGATTTCAGTCCTGATAGACTTCCTAGATGAAAGAAGATATGGAAGTCCTAGTGGACCAGAGCTGAACAGCAACTCAGCAGTAATATGGTTGGGGCCATTGTGAAATGTATTCAAAAACCAGTGGCCACGGAACATGGGCTGAGGGGTGGTTTTTCTCAGTGTGGCCCTGGGTTGGCTCTGGTCACCTCAAAGGATATGGCCCAACTGAAGGATATTACAAACCACAGAGCCCTGCAAGATAGGAAATAAAGATGATTACCAGGTTGAGGATGGGGCTTGCAAAAGTGCTTTTGTGCCACCTCAAGAGGAGGGAGGGGGCTGGGTGAGGTGGCTCACTCTCGTGACCTCAGCACTTTGGGAGGCTGAGGCAGGAGGACCACTTAAGCTCAGGAGTTCAAAAACAGCCTGGGCAACAAAGCCAGACTCCATCTCTATGGAAAAAAAAATGACCGGAGGAGTGTCTATTGTGTGACAGCC
>NW_022437028.1:6682014-6696645 GCF_009761245.1 Sapajus apella
ACTCACTGCAACCTCAGCCTCCCAGGTTCAAGTGATTCTCCTGCCTCAGCCTCCCGAGTAGCCGGGACTGCAGGCATGCGCCACCACGCCCAGCTAATTTTTGTATTTTAGTAGAGACGGGATTTCACTATGTTGGCCAGGATGGTCTCGATCTCTTCACCTCATGATCTGCTGGCCTCGGCCTCCCAAAGTGCTGGGATTACAGGCATGAGCCTCTGCGCCCAGCCCTAATTTTTTTTTTTTTAATTGAGATGGTCTCGCTCTGTTGTCCAAGCTGGAGTACAGAGGCGCTATCTCGACTCACTGCAACCTCCACCTCCCGGGTTCAAGCAATTCTCCTGCCTCAGTCTCCCCAGTAGCTGAGACTACAAGCTCGCACCACCATGCCTGACTAATTTTTGTGGGTTTTTTTGTTTTATTTTTTTTAGATGGAGTCTTGCTCTGTCACCCAGGCTGGAGTGCAGTGGCGAGATCTCGGCTCAGTCCAACCCCTCCCTCCCAGGTTCAAGTGATCCTCCTGCCTCAGCCTCCTGAGTAGCTGGAATTACAGGTGCCTGCCACCAAGCCTGGCTAATTTTTGTATTTTTAGTAGAGACGGGGTTTCACCATGTTGGCCAGGCTGGTCTCAAACTCCTGACCTCATGTGATCTGCCCATCTTGGCCCCTCAGAGTGCTAAGATTACAGGTATGTGAACCACAGCGCATGGCCCTCACTTTTGTATTTTTAGTAGACACGGGGGTTTCACCATGTTGGTCAGGCTAGTCAGAAATTCCTGACCTCAAGTGATCTGCCAGCCTTGGCCTCCCAAAGTGCTGGGATTACAGGCCTGAGCCACCGCACCCAGCCTATGCAGAGGTTTTATGAGGGGGCCTCAGATCACTGGTTTTGTGTGTTGGAAGAAGGATAGGCATAAAGAAATTAAGCTGCAGGTTAGGCATAAGCAGGTGTTGCTAGACAAAGGAGCAGCTTTGCAATTCTAATGAGGGAAGATACATCGTGAAGGGCGAACTCTACCTCGCAATTTGCACGTTTGCATGCTCCCAGGTGCCTGCCCTGACTCAGCTATGGCTTCCGATGCTTAGGATTCCCTAGCTGCCCTGCAGTCTGAAGAATGAGCTGACCTCATGCTATGCTAATCTAATCAAGCAGGTGTGCTGTGGCTCCCCTACCCACCACCCCGAGTCTCAGCTCCATGCCAGATGGTTCACTTCCTTCCCCTGCAGCTGGTGCTCTGTGTCTGTGAGTTCCACATCTACAGATTCAACCAGTTGTGGGTAAAAAATGTGTGGGGGGCATCTCTCCCCTTGCTATCTCTCCCGAGCTCCCACCCCCCACCGTCCCTCCCCTATGTGCCCCCGACAGACCCCAGTGTAGTGCTCCCCTCCCTGTGTCCATGTGTTCTCATTTTTCAACATCCGCCTATGAGTGAGAACATGCGGTGTTTGATCTTCTGCTCTTCTGTCAGTTTGTTGAGAATGATGGTTTCCAGGTTCATCCATGTCCCTACAAAGGACCCAAACTCATCGTTTTGGGGAGAGATAGCAAGGGGAGAGATGCCAGATGTAGGTGATGGGGAGGAAGGCAGCAAATCACACTGCCACGTGTGTACCTATGCAACAATCTTGCATGTTCTTCACATGTACCCCAAAACCTAAAATGCAATAAAATAAATGGGGGGAAAAATGTGTGGGGAGGAAGACCAAAGTAAAACAACAATATTTCTCCCTTGGTATAAGGTGAAGTAACAAATAACAATAAAAAATCACACACCAACCTGGGCAACATAGCAAGATCCACCTCTTTTTTTTTTTTTGAGGTGGAGTCTCGCTCTCTTGCCCAGGATGGAGTACAGTGGCATGATCTTAGCTGACTGCAACCTCCACCTCCCAGGTTCACGTGATTTCCTGCCTCGGCCTCTTGAGTAGCTGGGATTACAGGTGCCTGCCATCACACCTGGCTAAGTTTTGTATTTTTAGTAGAGACGGGGTTTCTCCGTGTTGGGTCAGGCTGACCGGGCTGGTCTCCAACTCCTGACCTCAGGTGATCCTCTCACCTCAGCCTCCCAAAGTGCTGGGATTACAGGTGTGAGCCACCTTGCCCAGCCAACTTTTTCTTTTAAAATGCACCTCAATCTAACAATTGAGGCTCTGGCCTGTAGAAAAACAATTGAGGCCAGGCATGGTGGCTCAAGCCTGTAACCCCAGCACTTTAGGAGGCCAAGGCGCATGGATCACCTGAGGTCAGGAGTTCGAGACCAGTCTGGCCAACACCATGAAACTCCCATCTCTACTAAGAATACAAAATTAGCCAGGCGGGGTGGCGTGTGCCTGTAGTCCCAGATACTCAGTAGGCTGAGGCAGGAGAATTGCTTGAACCTGGGTGGTGGAGGTTGCAGTGAGCAGGAATCACGCCACTGCAGTGCAGCCTGGGTGACAGAGCGAGACTCCATCTCAAAAAAAAAAAAAAGAAAAAGAAAAACAATAACTGTTTTCACATAAGGAAATGGGCTGGACCAGGTGTAATGCCAGCACTTTGGAAGGCTGAAATGGGAAAATCATTTGAGAGTTCAAGACTGCAGTGAGTTATGATTGCACCCCTGCACTCCAGTGTCGACAACGGAGCAGAGAATTGTCTCAAAAAAGAAAAAAAAAAATTAGCCAGGCATGGTGGCACATGTCTGTAATTCCAGCTGCTCAGGAGGCTGAGGCAGGAGGATGGTTTGAGCACAGGAAGTGGAGGCTGCAGTGAGCCATGATCATACCACTGCACTTTCCAGACTGGGCAACAGAGCAAGACCCTGTCTCTAAAAACAAAACAACAAGAAACAAAAAACAAATAAATAAATCACTTCCACCCAATAGGACCTGTGAGTGCACGGCTGTGTCCTCACTCTGAGTCCTTAACCTGTGGGACAATTCCCTCCAGGGATATGGGTTGGTGGCTTTGGGGTCAACAGGAGATGGGTCCCTTGTCAGAGCTGCAGCTTTGCCTGAAACTGACTCTTGTCCTGGGGGATGACTCAGAGAGAAGGCAGCCCAGGAGCCAGGCCAAAAGCTCTGCTCTGTCACCCTGGAGGCCACATTCCAGGAATGTCTGCATCACTAACTGGGCTAAACTGATCCAACCCCAGTCAACCCCTGAGGCCCTGCTCAGATCCCTGAGAGCACCAAACTTTTGGGTGGTGCCCAAGACAGGGCAGACGTGGGCACCTTTCTTCAGGAAACCCTGTACCATGCAGCGATTTGATTTCATCTTTTTATTTTCATTTATTTTTATTTTTAGAAACCCTGTACCATGCAGTGATTTGATTTGATTTAATCTTGTTATTTTTATTTATTTTTTTTATTTTTAGACAGAGTCTCGCTCTGTCACCAGGCTGGAGTGAGGTGGCACGATCTCGGCTCACTGCAACCTCCACCTCCCAGGTTTAAGCAATTCTCCTGCCTCAGCCTCCTGAGTAGCTGGGACTACAGGCGCACACCACCACATCCAGCTAATTTTTTTTTTTTATTTTTCGTAGAGACAGGGTTTCACCCTGTTGGCCAGGGTGGTCTCAATCTCTTGACCTCGTGATCCGCCTGCCTCGGCCTCCAAAAGTGCTGGGATTACAGGCATGAGCCACTGTGCCCAGCCTATCTTTTTAATTAATTAACTAATTTTGAGAAGAAGTCTCACTCTTGCCCAGGCTGGAGTGTAGTGGCGTGGCCTTGGCTCACTGCAACCTCTGGCCTCCCCCAGGTTCAAGCGAGTTTTGTGTCTCAGCCTCCTGAGCAGCTGGGATTATAGGCGCCTGCCACCATGCCGAGCTAATTTTTTTGTATTTTTAGTAGAGACAGGGTTTCACCATGTTGGCCAGGCTGGTCTCGAATTCCTGATCTCAAGTGATCCGCCAGCCTCGGTCTCCCAAAGTGTAGGGATTACGGGAGTGGGCCATCACGCCCAGCCATATTTTATTTTATCGTTTTAGAGATGGGGTCTCACTCTGACATCCAGGCTGGAGTGCAGTGGTATCATCATAACTCACTGAGGTCTTGGCCTCCCGCGCCCGTCTCCCAAGTAGCTGGGGCACAGGCGCGCATCACCATGCCCAGCTAATTTGTTTATTTAAATTTTGTAAAGACAGGGGTCTCACTATGTTGCCCAGGCTGGACTCAAACTCCTGGCCTCAAGCTATCCTCCCACCTTGGCCTCCCAAGGTGCTGGCATTACAGGTGTGAGCCACTGCACCTAAACTACTGTAATTACCCTCACTGGCTGGGCGTGGTGACTCACACCTGTAATCCCAGCACTTTCAGAGGCCGAGGAGTGCGGATCACCTGAGGTGAGGAGTTCGAGACCAACCTGGGCAACATGGAGAAACCCCTTCTCCACTGAAAATACAAAAATTAGCCGGGAGTGGTGGCACATGCCAGTAATCCCAGCTACCTAGGAGGTTGAGGCAGGAGAATCGCAGGAACCCGGAAACAGAGTCTGCAGTGAGCTGAGATCGTGCCACTGCACTCCAGCCTGGGCTACAGAGCAAGACTCCGATCTCAAAAAAAAAAAAAATTACCCTGTACTAACCTCCCTCCTTCCTAAGTATTTCCTACGCAAACACTTGACAGGAACAGGAGAGAGTGCTTTCTGAGGATTCCAGAGCTTGGAGCCCCTTATTCCCAGCACTCGCACTAGCACTGATAGAGCCGTCCCCTTAGAGGAGCTAGGACTTGGGAGGATGCTTCCCAGTGCTTCCCTGCCAGAGACTGGAGGAAACGCTTTGGTCCCCGAGGCATCCCAGGGCCTGGGTTAGCAAGGCCCATCTGACAAGCGCGCTCCTCACCTGGCACCCACACTCACCATGGCGAAGCCGGAGAGGAGGGCAGACGTCCTGCTGGAGGCCTTCAGCTTGGCCCTGCTCAGGTAGAGCTTCCTCCACGACAGGGCCTGCACCGAGTGGTGGTTGGAGGTGACCAGTTCCAGGTAGCTGCGGCGGACCCAGTCCCGGTAATCCATGCCCTTGTGGCCGGGCTCGGGGCAGGCAGGCGTGGAGGGGTCGACAGGCACGTTGAGCTCAGCGCTCATGGTGGGAGCCAGGCTGAGGGTGGGAGAGAGACACACTCAGGCATCCTAGGTTACTGTGGCCAGGAAGAGCTAGACTCCAAGCCCATTCAATCTACAAAGACTGCCATATACAGCCCTTGCCAGAGCCCAGGGTTTAGAACATGCCCAGGACCTAAAGGCATGTTTGTTTGTTTGCTTTTGAGATAGTATCTCACTCTGCTGCCCAGGCTGGAGTGCAGCGGCGTGATCTCGGCTCACTGCAACCTCCGCCTCCTGGGTTCAAGCGATTCTCCTGCCTCAGCCTCTAATTTTTGTGTTTTTAATAGAGACAGGGTTTCTCCATGTTGCCCAGGTTGGTCTCGAACTCCTGATCTCAGGTGATCTGCCTGCCTCAGCCTCCCAAAGTGCTGGGATTACAGGCGTGAGCCTCCACACCGGGCCTCCAGGACATAAAGTTATGAAACCTGGATTTCACTGTACTGTGTGATTCTGAGCATGACAGCTAACCTTTTCGACCTGGCTCCTTCATCCTGAGAATGGGGATATTTCCACCTATAGGACTTTTATTTTATCTATCTATCTATCTATCTGAGACAGAATCTCGCTGTGTCACCCAGGCTGGAGTGCAGTGGCCTGATCTTGGCTCACTGCAAACTCTGACTCCAAGGTTCAAGTGATTCTCCTGTCTCAGCCTCCCAAGTAGCTGGGACTATAGGCGCCCACCACCACACCTGGCTATTTTTGTATTTTTAGTAGAGACCCAGACTGGTCTTGAATTCCTGACCTCATGATCCACCCGCCTCAGCCTCCCAAAGTGCTGGAATTACAGGTGTGAACCACAGCACCTGGCCTATTTATTTTTTAAATAGAGACAGGGTCTCACTGTGTTGCCCAGGCTGGAGTGTAGTGGCACAATCATAGCTCACTGCAGCCTCAAACTCCTAGGCTCAAGGGATCCTTCTGCCTCAGCCTCATGAGGAGCTAGGACCACAAACACAGGACCATGCCTGCTAATTTTTTTTTTTTTTTCCTAGAGACAGGAGTCTCACTATATTGCTCAGGCTGGTCTTGAACTCCTAGCCTCAAGCAACCCTCCCTCCTACGCCTCCCAAAGTGGCGGGATTACAGGTGTGAGCCACTGCCCCTGGCCTCATCTCTAGGGCTTCTGAACAAGATAATGCACCCGAAGACGAAAAACGTCTTTCAGCATCGATGCCAGTCATGGAATAAACATTTCCAAGTAGCTGCTGGTTTCTCAAATCCAACTTAAAATTTATTTTTTTTAATGTAAATTTAAATTTAAATTTATTTTTTAGACAGTCTCACTCTGTTGCCCAGGCTGCAGTGAAGTGGTGCAATTTCGGCTCACTGCAGCCTCTGCCTCGTGGGTTCAAGCCATTCTCCTGCCTCAGCCTCCTGAGTAGCTGGGATTACAGGTACATGCCACCATGCCTGGCTAATTTTTCTTTTTGTTTTTTTATTTTTACATGAGGTTCCTTAGCAGTATAATAAATTTTATATTTTTAGTTGAGACAGGGTTTCATAATGTTGTCCAGGCTGGTCTCGAACTCCTGACCTCAGGTGATCTGCCCACCTTGGCCTCCCAAAGTGCTGGGATTACAGGCATGATCCACCATGCCCGGCCTTCAACTTAAATTTTAATCAGTAACGTTCACCCTAAGAAAAATATTGGGACTTACATAACTAAAGCCACATCCAAGCTACAAGGGAAACTTTTAGCAAAATGAAAAATGAAATCAGCCAACTCACACAAGCACATTTTAAGGAGAAACAGACGTTGGAGATGCCTGGACTCACACCTGGCAGACATCTGGTTTGACTAACACGGATTAAACATCAGAGGACGGATCTGTCAAGATTTGTGAATTTAAACCTAAATCTCCACTAATCTAAGTAGGGGACTGGCGGTTGCGTGTGTCCCAAGGAGCTGGGCTGCTCGGCCATGCGCCAGGATCCAGTTCTTATTAATCTGCAGGGCGTGCTTCAAAGGCACGGGCACCTTGTGGTTTAGTTGGCATCATAAAGAGTAACTTTTCCAGCCTGGCCAACATGGCGAAACCCCGTCTCTACCAAAAATACAAAAATTGGCCAGGTGTGGTGGCTCACATCTGTAATCCCAGCACTTCGAGAGGCTGAGGTGGGCGGATCACCTGAGGTCAGGAGTTCGAGACCAGCCTGACCAACATGGAGAAACCCTGTCTCTACTTAAAGAAAACACAAAATTAGCTGGGCATGGTGGTGGATGCCTGTAATCCCAGCCACTCAGGAGGCTGAGGCAGGAGAATCGCTTGAACCCAGGAGGTGGAGGCTGCGGTGAGCCAAGATGACGTCATTGCACTCCAGCCTGGGCAACAAGAGCGAAACTCTGTCTCAAAACAAACAAACAAACAAACAAACAAACAAAATTAGCTGGGTGTGGTGTCAGGCACCTGTAATCCTGGCTACTCAGGAGGCTGAGGCAAGAGAATTGCCTGAACCCGGAAGGCGCAGGTTGCAGTGAGCTGAGATCTCACCACTGGACTCCAGCCCAGGTGACAGATCCGGACTCCATCTCAAAGAAAAAGAAAGAAAGGGCCGGGTACGTTGGCTCACACCTGTAATTCCAGCACTTTAGGAGGCCAAAGTGGGCGGATCACACAGTGAAACCCCATCTCTACTAAAATATAAAAAATTATCACACTGCCATGTGTGTACCAATGCAACCATCTTGCATGTCCTTCACATGTACCCCAAAACCTAAAATGCAATTAAAAAAAAATTAGCTGGGCACCGTGGTGCCACCTGTAGTCCCAGCTACTCGGGAGGCTGAGGCAGAAGAATTGCTTGAACCCGGGAGGCGGAGGTTGCAGTGAGCCGAGATCACGTCACTGCCAGCCTGGCGACAGAACAAGACTCCATCTCAAAAAAAAAGAAAAAAAAAAAAAAAAAAAGGTAACTTCTACGTCCAGGCCCACACAGGCCCCATGGAAAGCCTACCGCAGGCTATTACACACAGATCCGTTTCTAGGTCCCAGGGAGTGTGGCTGGGGACGGTGGGTGTAGTAGCGGGTGTTTAGCAGGGTCAGCAGCTGAGGAAATGCCCCAAACTTCGTCCATCCATACCAGAGTCGAGCCCCTCATAATTGAAAATGCTGTAATTTGGAAATTACACAGGAAGGTGCTAGAGGTGGAAGACAGTCTCGCCGTTCTCTTTGTTCTCTGCCAGGCCTTCCCTGGCCTATGGGACCTCTGGGAACAGTTCTGTGCTATTTCTGCCAGGGGATGCCAATTACCAGGTCATTTATACGAATGCCAGCTCGGGCTCTCGGTCCCATCTCCTCGCGCACATCCGCAGCAAGCAGCACCACGTCCGGGCACTTCCATCCCCAGGACGTCTCTTCCCTTGGGGAGAATTCACAGAAATGCTGCAATCCATAGGTTAGCTCCATATAATGGAAAATGCTATAATTTGGAAATTCCTTTTTTCCTCTTCTCCCACCCTCATAGTTAACGGAACTGCGTGTACAGGTCTGGGGACGGCAGTATACAGGGAGGGGAGGGGTGAGGGGCTAACCTTTGCTCCTTCTGTCCCCTGTCCTACATCACATAGGCGCTTACCACGCTGGGTACTTAAGGATCCAGGATGAAAGAGGCCAGAATTGATGATCTCCCAGTAGGGGAGCAAGATAAAAGGGTGCCGGTCAGGAAAAGTGGCTCATGCCTGTCATCCCAGCACTTTGGGAGGCCACGACGGGTGGATGACTAGAGGTCAGGAGTTCCAGACCAACTTGGACAACATGGTAAAACCCCATCTCGACTAAAAATACAAAAATTAACCGGGCATGGTGGCATGCTCCTGTAATCCAGCTACTGGGGAGGCTGAGGCAGCAGAATCACTTGAACCCGGGAGGCAGAGGTTGCAGTGAGCCGAGATCTAGCCATTGCACTCCAGCCTGCGTGACAGAGCCAGACTTCATCTCAAAAAAAAAACAACAAAAACAACAACAAAAAATGCCAGATGTGGTGGCTCATTGGCCCATGCCTGTAAATCTGGCACTTTGGGAGGCCAAGGCAGGCAGATCACTTGAGGTCAGGAGTTGGAAACCTGCCTTGCCAACATGGTGAAACAAAAATTAGTCAGGCATGGTGGCGTGCACCTGCAGTCCCAGCTGCTCAGGAGGCTAAGGCAGAATCGCTTGAGCTCAGGAGGCAAACGTTGCAGTGAGCTGAGACTGCACCATCGCCCTCCAGCCTGGGTGACAGAGTGAGACTCTGTCTTAAAAAAAAAAAAAAAAAAAGATGTGGGGGTGATTCTCATCCACTGAGCTAAAGGCTTCAGCGGAGGGCAGGGAGCTGAGAAGGACTAGCTGCCTCACACAGAAGCCAGGGAAGGGTGCCTGCAGGTAATTACCAGGGAGGGGACACAGACAGAGGTAGTGAAGTCAGCCTTGGCAATGAGGGACCTTCCCTTTGCAGGCCAAAGTGCCTCATGCCTGTAATCCTAGTGCTTTGGGATGCCAAGGTGGGAGGATCGCTTGAGGCCAGGAGCTGGAGACCAGCCTAGGCAACATAGTGAGACCTTGTCTCTAAACAAATTGTTTTTTGAGATGGGGTCTTGCTGTGTTGCCCAGGCTGCAGTGCAGTGGTGCGATCTCAGCTCCCGGCAAACTCTGCCTCCCAGGCTCAAGCGATCCTCCCACCTCAGCCTCCTGAGTAGCTGGGACTACAGATGCCTGCCACCATGCCTGGTTAATTTTTTGTATTTTCAGTAGACAGGGTTACACCATCTTGGCCAGGCTGGTCTAGAACTCCTGAGCTCAAGTGATCCACCAACCTCGGCCTCCATAAGTGCTGGGATTACAGGCGTGAAACACCGTGCCCGGCCTCTAAAATGAATTTCTAAAAAGGGGGAGCTTTGGTATTCAAGAAGGGTTGGAAATGAAAAAAAAAAAAAAAAAAAAAAAGAGAGAGCTTTCCTCAAAGACAAGACTCGGCCTGCATGGAAGGATTGGGGCAGGAAGGCAACTCCAGGTGTACCTGTAGGGTGGCTCCCCTCGTCTAGGAGATATGGAGGGAAAGGCTGGCTGCCACCTGGGAGATGGAGGGGGTAGAGGGGGCAAGGAGATGTGGGGAGAAGACTCTTGGAGGCTGGGGTTGTGGAAGGAGCCAGGGGGTCTGGGCAGCAAGACAGGGCGGCGTCCAGCCACAGGAGAACGGAAGGAATCGGTGTAACGGTCTGGGCACTGTTAGATCATTCTGGTTTGAGATCACAGTTTGATCCAAGGAAATGACTGGTAGACTGAGAGGAGTGGGAGGCAATGGAGAGCCTGGTGGCCTCCAAACGGAGGAAGCGTGAAGAAGAGGAATGCCTAAGGGCCATTGATAAGGGTGGGCTGGCTCAGGTCTGAGACGAGGTGAACAGCTCAGGGCAGTGAGGGCTGAGGGTGGCTTCCAGGGAGTGGCCAGGGCCACATTCCCCTGCCTTGACGGCCAGGTCTCCCAAGCCCCATAGGTTGTCCCCAGAGGCCCTGAAGATGTCCCCAGAGTAGGGGGGGGGGTTGTGGAGGAAAGGATGTCTGCCTGTCTGGAGCTGGGTCTTGAGACAGGTCTGCAGGTCTGGAAGGAGCAGTCCAGCAGGGGGTTCAAATCCATCCTCTATGCTCCCAGAGCCAACTGTGTGTGCCAGGCCTGGTGGCCCAGGGGTAGGGACAGAGTCTCGGCCCCTCACTGGATCTCAGGCAGGGGGTGGGGTGGGGCAGGATAGAGCCCCGCACTTCTGTCAGGTGGCACAGACCCTAGGAGATGCTCCGGGACTGAACCCTGTGGGTTTTTTTTTTTTTTTTTTTTTTCTTTTTCTTTTTGGCTTTAACAAGCAGAGAAAACAGGTCTTGCAGAATAATGCGATACCCTCTCTAAAGATGAGCGATTCTCCCTGGCTGGCCTGTCGGATACATTTCTAGACGGCGGTTTGGAGTTTTGACTTCCTCTAAGCATCTGGGGCACCAGCAATGGCGAGTATCTCTCTCCAGTAGGCGGGTCTCCCAGGGGCGCCCACCTGCATCCCTGTCCCTCCTCCAGGGACGCCCGGGTGTCCGGACCCGGCTGCTGCCCCGACCCTGATCCTCCTCTGGGCGCCGCACCCTGCCAGGGATCTCGCGGGGTGGGGGTCACCAATCCCGGATGGGTGGTGACCGCGCCCTCACAGCCCCACGTCCCCTTTCCTGCAGAGCAATTCCGCCACCCCTCAGCCACAGGGGACCCCGCTCCCCGCACCAGGCCCTCCCCCCCCAGCCACCGCACTCACCGGAGCTGCCCTAGCCCTGCCCGGCTCTGCTCCCGCTAGGGCTGCGTGGCCGCGTGGCCTGTGGCCGTGGCCCTGTGGCCGGGCCGGGGCGCCGAGCACGGCCCCCTCCCTCCTTCCGCCGGTCGCGCGGGGTCCCCCGGCCCCGCCTCCGCCCCACCCCCGCAGCCGCCGCAGCCGCTGTCAAGGCAACCAGGCGCCGCCGCCACGTGACCCCGTCCGCGGGGGAGCCGCGGCCACGTCACTTGCCGGGCCGGGAGGGGCGGGGCTGGCGGCGCCTCCACGCCGGGATCGTGCTTGGGGAGCAGCAGGGGAGGTGGGAAGACCCCGACCCTCCTGCCCCAGCTCCTGTCTCCGGCCCCAGCTCCGGGAGTCAAAGTGAGGCCCCATGGAGGGTCCGGCTACCCACAGACCAAGAGCTGGGCTCTCCCTGCCCCTGGGTCCGGGCGCAGAAGGGGAGTCTCAGGGGAGTGCCCAGCATTGGGCGCTGGCTGCATGGAGCGATGGGGAGTAGGGAGTGGAGTAGCGATGGGGAGCGGGGACGGGTGAGGCGCGCGCCAGGTGGGCAGTGGAGGAGAAAGTTAGGTGGGGAGGAGAATCTGTCTGGCCATGCCTGAGTTTTACAGAATACTTTTTCATTTTCCTTTTTTTTTTTTTTGAGGCAAGAGTCTGGCTCTGTCGCCCAGGCTGGACTGCAGTGGTGTGATCATGGCTCACTGCAGCCTCAAATTCCTGGGCTCAAGTGATCCTCCTGCCTCAGCCTCCCAAAGTGCAGAGGCTACAGGCAGGAGCCCCCACCACACCCTGGTAATTTTTCAAAAAAATTTTTTTTGTTGGGCCAGGCGCGGTGGCTCATGCCTATAATCCCAGCACTTGGGGGGGCCGAAGCAGGTGGATCACGAGGTCAAGAGATCGAGACCATCCTGGTCAACATGGTGAAACCCCATCTCTACTGAAAATGCAAAAATTAACTGGGCGTGGTGGTGTGCACCTGTAGTCCCAGCTACTCGGGAGCCTGAGGCAGGAGAATTGCTTGAATCCAGGAGGCAGAGGTTGTGGTGAGCCGAGATGGTGACATTGCACTCCAGCCTGGGTAACAAAAGCAAAACTCCGTCTCAAAAAAAAAAAAAATTTGTTGTTGTTGTTGTTGTTTGAGAGAGAGTTCCGCTCTGTCGCCCAGGCTGGAATGCAGTGGTGTGATCTCAGCTCACTGCAGTCTCCACCCCCGGGGTTGAAACGATTCTCCTGTCTCGGCCTCCCGAGCTGGGACTACAGGTGCACACTACCAGCCTGCCTACTTTTTTGTATTTTTACAAGAGGCTACGTTTCACCGTGTTAGCCAGGCTGTTCTTGAACCCCTGACTTCAAGTGATCCACCCACCTGGGCCTCCCTAAGTGCTGGGATTACAGGTGTGAGCCACCGTGCCAGGCCAAAAAAAAAATGTGTGTGTGTGTGTGTGTGTGTGTGTGTGTGTGTGTGTGTGTGTGTGTCTTTTTTAAAGATAGGGCCTCCCTGTGTTGCCCAGACTGGTCTTAAACTCCTGACCTCAAGCAATTCTCTCAAAGCGCTGGAATTACAGGCACTTGCCACCACGTCCAGCTAATTTTAATTTATTCTTTTTTAAATAGGAAATGGGGTCTTGCTATGTTGCCCCTACGGGTCTCGAACTCCTAGGCTCAAGTGATCTTTCCACCTCAGCCCCCCGAAGTGCTGAGCATAGAGGTACGAGCCACCTTGCCTGGCCCCTGCCCAGGGTATTGGATGGCACCATAAAGAGCTTGCACAGAGCTAATTGGGGGTTGCCATCCAGAGTGCACTGCCACTCACAGGCCCAGGGAGACCCCTGGGATCCCAACCCCAGGGCAGCATGCTCTCCTCATGCTGTTTGCAGACAGCAGCAAAGAGTTTCTGCTGTGCCCTGGCCCCCTCCACTCCCTACTACAGGGAGCCTCTCACCCTTACTGGTGAACTCTGGGTTTTACGAGCGAGGTAGTCAAACAAGAAGTGTTCTTTTCAGGAAGTACAGCACATGAATAATTCACAGACAGACAAGATGGGTTCCTATCAGCCCGGCGGTGCCAGACGGTCCCTTGGAGTCCTTCCTCTGTGCCGGGTAGGCTGCTGCGTGCCCTACATAGGATTTTTCCATCTGTCACAACAGCATTGGACCGTGACACATTTATCCAAACGAAGGAAAAATTCCACTCCTGTCAGCCAGCCCACATTTTATGACAATTGGAAGAGTAGATGTTACGGATGCCAGGTTGAATCCATCTACACTTCAAGTTGTATTTTAGAGGCTATTGCTGAGAGCCAGAATGAAACCAGGAGGACACTTAGTATAATAAACTAGACGTCCCCCTCCAGGTTACTGACCTAAAAGGCAGTTTAGCCCCTAACATGGGCGTAAGAAAATCCCGGGGTTCCTTACTGGCCCTCCTCCTGCCAGCCCCATAGATGGCTATGAATAAGGGATCGTTTAATTTCAGGGGGCAAAGTCCTCAAAAAGTAATCATGCTATGGCTTTCCAACGTGGAGCTCTTGGTAAAATGAATCTTGGTGGCTCACACCTGTAATCCTAGCACTTTGGGAGGCTGAGGCGGGTGGATCTGAGGTCAGGAGTTCAAGTTGAAACCCCATCTTTACTAAAAATACAAAAAGCAGCTGGACGTGTTGGCACACACCTGTAGTCCCAGCTACTGGGGAGGCTGGAGGCAGTAGAATCACTTGAACCTGGGAGGTGGAGGTTGCAGTGAGTTGAGATCATGACACTGCACTCCAGCCTCGGCAACTGAGCGAGACTCTCAAAAAAAAAAAAAAAAAAAAAAAAAAAAACTTTGTAAATGGTAGTAATTTGGATCATAGATGAATGTGCTTTCAGCAAAGGAGTCCTTTGCTTGTTGAATTCTCACTCTTGCAGCAACTTCACTCATCCTTGGGAAAGCTTCCTGTGTCCGTTACTGATGCCACCACCCCCAGGCTCATTTATCAAGCACGCCCAGACAGAAGCAAAATGCAAGTCATAATTGCCAGTGCTCTTCAGAGCTGGTTTCCTACCAAACACAGAATAGCTTGCCTGCTTTTCTTTCCCTCCCTCCCTCTCTCCCCACTCCCTTCCTTTCCTTCCTGGCTTTCCTTTTTTCTTTTCTCTCTCCCTCATATTTATAAAACAGAGTCTCACTCTGCTGCCCAAGCTGGAGTGCAGTGGCGTGATCTCAGCTCATCGCAACCTCTGCCTCCTAGCAATTCTCCTGCCTCAGCCTCCTGAGTAGCTGGGATTACAGGCAT
>NW_022437028.1:6696745-6704799 GCF_009761245.1 Sapajus apella
TTTTTTTTTTTTTTGAGACGGAGTTTCACTCATGTTACCCAGGCTGGAGTGCAATGGCGCAATCTCGGCTCACCGCAACCTCCGCCTCCTGGGTTCAGGCAATTCTCCTGCCTCAGCCTCCTGAGTAGCTGGGATTACAGGCACGCACCACCATGCCCAGCTAATTTTTTGTATTTTTAGTAGAGATGGGGTTTCACCATGTTGACCAGGATGGTCTCGATCTCTTGACCTCGTGATCCACCCGCCTCGGCCTCCCAAAGTGCTGGGATTACAGGCTTGAGCCACCGCGCCCGGTCTTAATTTTTGTATTTTTAGTAGAGACGGGGTTTCACCATTTTGGCCAGACCGGTCTCAAACTTCTGGCCTCAAGTGATCTGCCAGTCTCGGCCTCCGAAAGTAGTGTTGAGATTACTGGGGTGAGCTAAGCCACCACACCTGGCCTATAATTGTTTTTTTTTTTTTTTTTTTTTTTTTTTTTTTTTGGTTTCTTGTCATCCAGGCTGGAGTGCAATGGTGTGATCCCGGCTCACTACAACTTCCACCTCCCAAATTCAAGTGATTCTCCTGCCTCAGCCTCTCCCTTACAGGCACCCACCAATACGCCCAGCTAATTTATATATATATATTTTAGTAGAGAACAGGGATTCGCCATGTTGGCCAGACTGGTCTCCAACTCCTCACCTCAAGTGATCCACTCGCTTAAACCAAGCTCCTAAACCCAGAGGATGTTTCAGCGGTCAGCCTTGTCTGTCACTGGGGACCCTTCCTTCCACCAGGAAATCTTGTGAGTCTGCTTGCTCGTCCCTGTTTTCTGTCCCCTCGATACGTGATTCTCATTGTTCTGTCTGGGTCCCCTCTCTTCACTCCTCTCTGACTGGCCTCATCCACTCCCATAGTTCCAAGGACGAGGGCAGCCTGACAACCAGCATCACCTCCAGCCTTGATCTCTCTTTCCAGCACACACACCAGGGCCCTCCACTTCACCAGGCCCACAGCTGAATCTGTCATCTTCCCTCACATTCCTCCTCCACCTGAAGCAGGAGTGGCAGCGAACAAACCTTTCCAACACTGAACTGGGAAGGAAGCAGCAGTTTTATTTGGCCGGGAGCTGTGGCTGGCTCAAGCCTCGATAACCAAGCTCCCCAGCTAGAAAATCCTGGCCTCCTTTAAAGGCTCACAATCTGAGAGAGCACATGTGAGAGGGCTGTGACCGATGAGGTGAGCGAGGGGTACGTGGACTTAGGTGGTCGGGGGGGGGGTTGCAAGACTGAGGGAGAACGATGGAGGGCGTTTCCCCATATTACGCCTGCAGTCTATAGATAGGAGTACGATGAAGCGTTGGGGGTTTGTCTCCTCCACTGACCTTGGGCCTTCAATTTTCAACTTTTACTTCTCCTTTTGAAATGCAATGGAGAAGGCTAAGCGGAAGTGGTCTTAGAAGCTCAGGAGGGAGGGAGTCTCCTTCCTCACACCAGCTGGGTCGGCTGTCTCAGAAAGGTTCCCTCCCCAGCAGGTCGTGTGAATTCTCCCACCTCCATGGCGCTGGCCCATCCCCCACTTCTCCCTGTGCCCACCTGCTTCTGCACTCAGGGTACCATCACCTCTGCTCTGCATGGCAAGGCAGGAGCTTGTCCGCTTTCACAAACTCAAAGGTCCCCTTGTGTCTCTCCACTCCAGCCCCTGCCATGGCAGGGGCGCCTCCCCCAACCCCAGCTTGCTTTCTGGGCACTCCTGCTCTCCTGAGCCACCTAAGAGCTCAGCTCGGCCCTCGCCTTCGCGGAGGCCTGGGTCAGGTGCCCACACCACGCTGTGCTGCTCTCCCTGGCTCCTGTTTCTGCTCAGACCTGGAGCCCCTTGAAGGCTAGGACTGTCTTGTCCGCCACCATCCCCAGTGCCTGGCAATGGGCCTTGGAATCCTTTGGATTTTGCACATAGTTGGTGCTCAATAAACATTTGCTATGTTTTTATTATATTTTTTTGAGATGGAGTTTCACTCCTGTTGCCCAGGCTGCAGTGCAGTGGGTTCACTGCAACCTCTGCCTCCTGGGTTCAAGTGATTCTCCTACCTCAGCCTTCTGAGTAGCTGGAATTACAGGCATGCACCACATGTGGATAATTTCTGTATTTTTAGTAGAGATGGGGTTTCTCCATGTTGGTTGGCCAGGCTGGTCTCCAACTCCTGGCCTCAGCCTCCCAAAGTGCTGTGATTACAGGGATGAGCCCCTGCACCCAACCTTTTATTTTTGAGAGATCTTGCCCTGTTACCCAGGCTGGAGTGTGGTGGCATGATCATAGCTCACTGCAGCCTCGACCTCCCAGGCTCAAGTGATTCTCCCACTTCAGCCTCACAAGTAGATAGGACTACGCCACCACACCAGGCGCATTTTTCAATTTTTATTTTGTAGAGATGGAGGTCTCACTGTGTTGCTCAGGCTGGTCTTGAACTCCTGGGCTAAAGCAATCCTCCCACCTAGGCCTCCCAAAGTGCTGGGGTTACGGGCATGAGCCACCACGTGGGCCCAGTGGATCTGCTACCTTTGGTGGAGTAAGAAAACGGGAGGCCTCCTGGAACTTGCTCCAGGTTAATTTCCAAGAGTGTTCTCGCTACTGAAGTATATGTTAATATATGGTAATCGTGGCTCACTTTAGTCAAGTATGCCAAATAGTAAACAGAAATTAACTTCCAAGAGGGAGAAGGAGAAAACACAGTGTTTCTGTGATGAATGCAAAGGAATTGGACTGAGTTCTGTTTCCATCTCCAAGAGTTACTAGAAAGTCACTCCTCTAACTCAATTTTAATGTCTTGTTTTTGTTTACCAAAATATAAATGTTGGAAATGGAAGTAAATTTAAAATGGTAACAGGGCAGGGCTCGGTGGTGCACACCTATAATCCCAGCACTTTGGAAGGCGGAGGTGGGAGGGTCCTTTGAGCCCAGAAGGTGGAGACCAGCCTCGGAAAGATGGCAAAACTCCATCTCTACAAAAAAATACAAAAATTAGCCAGGCATAGTGGTGCATGTCTGTAGTCCCAGCTACTAGGGAGGGTGAGGTGGGAGAATGGCTTCAGCCCAGGAGTTGAAGGCTGCAGTGACCCATGATGGCACCATCACACTCCAGCTTGGGTGACAGAGCAAGGTTTTGTCTCAGAATGAACTAATTAAGCGGTTGATTTCCAGTAGCTTTAAAAAAAAAAAAGGGGAGGGTTCTGTAGTAGAATCTCCTGGGGCACCTGTTTAAATGTGTATTTGGGAGTGGATCATAAATTATGCAGAATCTCTGGGGCATCACCCGGGAACTCAGATCTGTTTGTTTTTAAGACTGGGTCTCACTCTGTTGCCCAAGTTGTAGTGCAGTGGAGTGATCATGGCTCACTGCAGCCTTCAACTCCTGGCTCAAAGGATCCTCCCACCTTAGCTTCCCAAGTAGCTGGGACTATAGGTGCACACCATCACACTCAGCTAATTTTAAAATTTTTTGTAGAGGCCGGGCGTGGTGGTTCACGCCTGTAATCCTAGCACTTTGGGAGGCCGAGGTGGGTGGATCACCTGAGGTCAGGAGTTCAAGAACAGCCTGGCCATCACGGTGAAACCCCATCTTTAAAAAAAAAAAAAAAAAAATTTTTTTTGTAGAGATGGGGTCTCACTATGTTGCCCAGGCTGGTCTCAAACTCCTGGGCTAAAGCAATCCTTCTGCCTAAGCCTCCCATAGTGCTGGGATTACAGGTGGGAGTTCACTGTGCCTGGCCAAAAGAATTCTTGTGCGTGCGGTTTTCTGAGACGGTTGTTACATACATCTCTGTGTTCAGTTCCCGACTCCCCCCACCCACGAGCCATGTGGGACATTACTTCATGATTCTCCCCTAATCCTGTTTTTTTGGGGAGGGCAGGGGCTCTCAGTATTACCCACTCCTTTCTCAATGATGACACATTTGTTCCTCTTTTCCCAAATAAATGATGCCCTAAAGACAGACTGTCTCAAGGTCCTGATGACCTATTAATAATGGCCAGAAATGGCTACAGGACACGATCTGCCTAAACATCACCATCTTCTTCGCACCCAGTGGGGACGAAACCCACCGCAATCTGGCATCCTTTGTGTCGCCATGTGCCCACCCACCCCACATGCCTGCAGCCAGCATCTCTCTTGGCCGAGTGAGCTGGCAGAGTCAGGAAGGGACTTGCCCAGTCCCCTGGCTTACCAGAGGCAGGGCTCAAAGCCAGGTCATCTGGCTCCAAGCCCCAGCAACCTCCGCAGCACTGAGGATGCCCACAAGCTGCAGGCTGCAGATTCAGAGCAGGGGCTGTGACCACGTGGAGGCGGGGAGAGGGGCGGAAACCAACAGTCCAAAGACAGGAGAAATAAAACTGAAACGCAAAGCCAGTCCCAGACAGAGAAAAACAGGTTTCAAATGTGCGGCCAGGGCGTGTGCTCATTTATTAAGGCTGCTTCTCCGTGTCCGCTTCCTGGGAAAGAAAATCCCTGTGACATGAACCAATGAAGGGACAGGAGCTATCACAGATGTCACAGGGCTCAGCGAGGAGCCGGGGAAATCTACACCACAGAAATAAAATGTCAAATGTTTCTGGGTTTCCTTTCCCTTCATTCAAAACCACTATTTCCTTAATTCTATCAAAGTGTGTAAAGGGCGCAAAATATACTTAGAAACTTAGAGCGAAATCATCCAAAACTGGAGCCAAGGCCCTACCTAGAAACTCTCTCTGTTGCCCCTGTTGGCCTGAAACATGGAGGTCAAAGGTTGGTCTCAGCTCCCCCCAGGCACCCTGGCTCCCAGCACAGTGCCCCGGCCTCTGTGTTTATCATCATCGTTTTTTACGAGACAGGGTCTCGCTCTATTGCCCAGGCTGGACTTGAATCCCTGGACTCAAGTGGTCCTCCCACCTTGGCCTTCCGAGGAGCTGGGATTCTAGGCACTAGTCGCTGTGCCGGGCTGCCCTGCTCTCTGCAGGTGCCTTCTCTGCATGGGCCCAGCGCCTGGACACTGATCTGGGGCTGCACCACCTGAGGACACAGCAGATCCACCCCCTCCCTGCCGGCCCAGCTGCTGTGACCCCAAGGAAAGCCCCGAGCGGTTTCAGTCCTGAGGAGCTCCACCCACTTGACAGAGTCCTGCCACTCAGCCCATTTGTTTAGACCCCGTTCCACCTCGGGATGAAAACGCAGCTGTTGGTAAAGAACCCCAGTACGGCTGGGATTCCCCCGCCCTCTGCTCTGGCTCAGCCCAGCCTGGATTCTCCGGCTGGTCATCCTCTGGCCACCTGCTCTTCCTCCACAGCACTTTCCACACACCACACGCCCTTCCTGTGGCCCAGTCCCTGGTGGAGTTCCCAGCCCAGGCCTTCCTGCGCACACCCGGGGCTTCCCAGAACACACGGGGCACCGGGAGCTGTGGTGGGAGCAGACCTTCTTGGGCATGGTCCCCACTTCCCACGAGGGTGAGTGGGGGCCTGGGCTGGCAACACAGGCCAGCCCCACAGCTGAGGGCACCTCCTCACTGAGCCTGGGACCAGGTCCGCATAATGGGGCCTGTGGAGTTTTCAGTCCCTGTGGGAATGGTGGCATCTCCTAGCCTTCTCCAGAGTATCTGTGACTCACAGTCCACACATCCCAACAAAACCCAAGGGTGTTCTGCTCTTTACTAAATAAATGTTCTTTTTCCAGAAACCAGCCCCAAACTCATCGCCATTCAAATATGACAAGGTGAAGCTCTCTGTCCCCTTTTACCAGGAGAGTGGATGCCGTCTGCAAGGCAGTGCCTTCGTGTGCCGGGGAGGTGGCCCCTCGGCCTCCCAACCCTGCTACAGGCAGGACTGCAAGCAGCTCGGGAGGGTCTCCTTTGCTGTCCATCCAGCGGGACCTCTCGGGGGGAGAAAGTCAAACAGCCGCCTTTCCCTTCTGCTCTCAGCACGAGCTGGGTTCCAGGCAGCAGCTGCAGCAGACGTCATCGCCCCATGATGAAGCTGGGCACCTCCTCCTCCTCCTCCTCCGTTCCAGACGCCTCCGCAGAGCTGCTGGACCCCTGCTCCTCAGGCTGACTGGGCCCTGTAACCACATGACATTCAATTGACAGATATGTAAAATTGTTCAGGGTCAAGTGTGCTTTCAAAGAGGAGAGCTGACGAGAAGTCAGGAAGTCCCCATTCATGGACCACACAGTGAGAAACCAGGGCCACGGCTCACGCCTGACAGTCCCCCGAGCCATTCCCTGAGAGTAAGAGTTGGTCACAGGCCTGATCTACCGCTGCTCGGACGGGTACACCCCATCCTTACCCAAAGGCCCAGAGGCACACGCAAGATCTGACACCCCATAACCAAGGCCCTACTGCTTTTACATGGCTTCCGCCCCCTGCCATGTTCACCTCCTGGGTGGGCGACTTCCCAACCCAGCTCTTCAACACCAGGCTGACAACCCTCTCACTCAAGTCTCAAGTTCTCACTGCCGTCTGCAAAAAGATTTCTGAAACCTGTGTGGCACAGGGCTCTGCCCCTACACATACGCCAGCTTCCCGGCTCCTCCCAAGCATGGCCCAGGAACCCCCTCCTGACACCTGTGTGCACCACGGCTTCCCCGTCCCATCTGACTGCCAGCCAGAAGCATAGCAGGAGGACAACGTGTTCCCAACGCCTCCTCCCCCCATCTTCATGTGGGAGCAGGAGGACAAGTGAGAGTTGGAAAGGCAGAGGCAGAGGCCACAAGGCAACTGATGGCCCAGCTCAGATACACCAGGCAGCCACCCGCAGGCACTGTGGCTTCAGCAACTCACAACTGGGTGGGCGTGCCCGGGCAGGCCAATGGCTCCTCCCTGCATATGTGCAGGTGATGCACTGGCCACCACACGCCCACTACACACCCTGAGCTTTGCTACTGCTGTGTCACCACAGGTCAGACAAAGGGCCTCTAAGCAGGAGACCCTGCACTGCCAAAGGCACAGCCCAGCCTAAAATTCAATGCCATACCCAGAAAGAACACACACGGCACTGGCAAAAGCAGCTAGAAGACTGAGTTTCCTTAATTTGGGCATCTCTTCTTCCCCTTAAGCTCATACCACACAGCATGACTAGCTTCAAAAGTTCAAATGGGGAAGCCAGACGCAATGGCTCATGCCTGTAATCCCAGCACTTTGGGAGGCCGAGGCAGGTGGATCACTTGAGGACAGGAGTTTGAGACCAGCCTGGCCAACATGGTAAAACCCAGTCTCTAATAAAAGTACAAAAAAATTTAGCCAGGCATGGTTGTGCAGGCCTGTAATCCCAGCTACTCCGGAGGCTGAGGCAGGAGAATTGCTTCAGCCTGGGAGGCAGAGGTTGCAATGAGCCAAGATCACAACATTGCACTCTAGCCTGGGTGACAGAGCAAGATTTCATTTCAAAAAAAAAAAAAAGCATAGGATCTGATCGTTAATTGTGATCTTGATGAACTGTAGTACACTGAACTGGATGTTTGCGGAAGAGAGTAATACCAGAGGACTCAAAGGATTCCCTGTGGCTGAAAAACCTCTGAAAATGCAGTATAGGCTGTGAATCCCTTCTCCAAAATGCTTGGTACCGGAAGTGTTTCAGATTTCGGATGTTTTCAGATTTTGGAATGAGGTATCTTGGGAATGGGACCCAAGTCTAAACATGAAATTCATTTACATTTCATATATCCCCCATACACTTAGCCTGAAGGTAAATGTAACATTTAAAAATAATTTTGTGTGAGAATCATGCAGGCGCAGTTGTGCCCTCCGGCGCACCTGGCTACTCTGCCCCAACCCTTGACTCGGCCGAATACCACATATCTCCAGAAACCCGACAGACGCAAGTCGAGCGGCTGGCCACAAGGGCCGGATGAAGTGAGAGTACCTGCTTCAGTACAACCACCCCAACCGCCAAGGAGCCGTCAAAGATCCCGCCTTGGTTCGCTGGACCTCTGCAAGATCAACAATGTCAGGCCCACTCCTAAAAACTCACGCTTGGGAGCTCTGTGTGGATTTGGGCCCCTCTTCTCCTGGAATTGTGTCTTCTTTTTTTTTTTTTTTTTTTTTTTTTTGGG
>NW_022437028.1:6704899-6738236 GCF_009761245.1 Sapajus apella
GGCACGTGCCACCATGCCCAGCTAATTTTTTGTAGTTTTAGTAGAGATGGGGTTTCACCATGTTGACCAGGATGGTCTCGATCTCTTGACCTCGTGATCCACCCACCTCGGCCTCCCAAAGTGCTGGGATTATAGGCGTGAGCCACCGCACCCGGCCTGGAATTGTGTTTTCAAAAGTGACAGAGATAGGAAAGAAACACTTAGCCGGGAAGGAAAACTGGATCGAACATTTAACCTCTCATATTAAGTCTGGAAAGATGACTATATGTATTCCTGCCTAAATAAATCATCTATTAATCAAAATAATGATAATTTTGTGGCTGGGTACAGTGGCTCACGCCTGTAATCCTAGCACTTTGGGAGGCCAAGGCAGGCAGATAACTTGAGGAGAATCACTTGAACCTGGGAGGCAGAGGTTGCAATGAGCTGAGGTTGCACCATTGCGCTCCAGCCTGGGTGACAGAGCAAGACTTTGTCTCCAAAAAAAAAAAAAAAGGGCTGATCAGTTTGAGATCAGCCTGGCCAACATGGCAAAACCCCGTCTCTACAAACATACAAAAATTAGTCAGGTGTGGTGGCACGTGCCTGAAGTCCAGCTAATCGGGAAACTTCGGCAGGAGAATCCCCTGAACCCGGGAGGCAGAGGTTGCAGCGAGCCGAGATTGTGCCACTGCACTCCAGCCTGGGCGATAGAGCAAGACTCCGTCTCAAATTATAATATTTTTGTATATGAAACAGTTGTGTATGACGAACCAAAAGAAAGCAAAGGAGTCTCTCCCCCACGTGGCTGATCTGTGGTTTGGCATCACCATCATTTCTGACTCTGAATTTATTTGCTACTTATAAGCAATTCTTTTCGTGTACTTATTCACAGAGTGCTTAACAGTCATAAAAACGACAGGACATTCATAGAGTGGAAAATAGTATGATCAGAGTAATTAAGCAGCAGTCGCATCCCAGGAACACCTGGATCAGCGGCTAAATGGTAACAATGGGCTTTCAATCCCCGCCAACAATGCTGTGTCCGGATCAAAGGTTACTGGACACTGTCATTTTCTTTTTTTTGAGACAGTCTCACTCTGTCACCAGGCTGGAATACAGTGGTGCAATCTTGGCTCACTGCAATCTCCGCCTCCCGGGCTCAAGTAATTCTCCTGCCTCAGCCTCCCGGGTAGCTGGGATTACAGGCACCCACCACCACGCCCGGCTAATTTTTAGTAGAGCTGGGGTTTCACCATGTTGTCCAGGCTGGTCTCGAACTCCTGACCTCTGGTGATCCACTCGCCTCTGTGGGTCAAAATAGCCAGGGGCAGACCTATGTTATTTCTAGTTAAATAGTTATAAGCTTGCATTGCTTATTGTACACTATAGTTTATACCTTGAACTAAGCTATATCAAATATTGGTGCAATAAAATAAAAATCAAGCAGCAACAAGAGGCCTAAGGTAAAGACCATCTGAGAGCACTGTGAAACCGTGGAAACCCACAGGGTGGTTGCAGAGCAGGAAATATCGCTTTGGTCCCCCAAATGCCTACTCAACATGAAGGTCGCGTGAGGGTCTGGTAGAGAGGACTTGCATAAGATCTCTGAGAAGGGAGGTGACCTCTGCTCACAAGATTGAGGAGGGTCTTTGCAGATGGGAGCTGGCAAGGAGGAAAAGCCTTGCAGGGCAGAGATCACCGGAACACCATGGGCTCTGCTGCCTAGGTTCTCAGAATATGGAGCAATCTTGATTGCTGTGTCCTCAAAGCTGGGAGATAAAAGACCCCTGATGCACTGGGTGTGGTCAAACTCCGTGGAGCCTTAGCCGCTGTGCTTCTCATGCAAATGTACCTTGGCAGCAACCGGTGGTAGAACTCAGTGTTGTAGGTTTGCGTAAGAGTCACCACTGAATACTGCAGACCACACCTCCCCCTTGGCTATCCTGACCACATTAGTTTCAAGGCCTCCCCTGATCATCCCTCCCTGCTCCCCCACCCCTCATTTAACAAGTGTATACACCTCATAAAAACCTCGAAACCAGAGCGGATCACCCCGCTTGAACCCATGCTGTGAACTCCCACTCTTGTGTCTTTATTTCCTTTTCTCACTCCCTCGTCACTGCCACGAGGGGCACCCAGGCAGAGTTGGGTGGTTCTCAACATGCCTTGGCCTCCCAAAGTGCTGGGATTACAGGCATGAGCCACCCCACCTGGCCTGGATACTGTATTTTATTCTTTTTTGTTGCTGTTGTTTCTGAGACAGGGTCTCGCTCTGTTACCCAGGCTGGAGTGCAGTGGTGTGGTCACAGCTCACTGTAGCCTCCTGAGTAGCTGAGACTATGGGTGTGTGCCACAACACCTGGCTAATTTTTGTATTTTTTGTAGAGAGGAGGTCTCAGCCATGTTTCCCAGGCTGGTTTCAAACTCCTGGGCTCAAGTGATCCTCCCTCCCTGGCCTCCCAAAGTGCTGGGATTACAGGCAGGAGCCACCACCCCCGGCCTAATTTTTCAATTCTTCATCAACTTCTGTTCACTGCTTTTGGCATTTCGATCGTTCATCCTTCTGCTTCTTCAGGTGTGTGTGGCAGTCATTCTTGGCTTTCTGGGCTATAGATACACATAAATGCTTCCTCTTTTTCCTATCACTGTTACCCACAGGGGAATCTGCAGCCTTTTTGAGTTTTCAATACTGTATGTCAGGCCTCCACGTGCAAGCCTGGACCCAGAAAGTCTGACGTCCTGCCTGCCTCCGCGGATCACCCCCAACCCCCAACCCCCAACCCCTCACCCCCACCTGTGTTGGCCATCATCTCTGATCACCATTTCCAACCCCATCCTGCCTCTTAACTGTTCTTTTTTTTTTTTTTTTTTTTTTTTTTGAGACGGAGTTTCGCTCTTGTTAGCCAGGCTGGAGTGCAATGGCGCGATCTCAGCTCACCGCAACCTCCGCCTCCTGGGTTCAGGCAATTCTCCTGCCTCAGCCTCCTGAGTAGCTGGGATTACAGGCACACACCACCATGCCCAGCTAATTTTTGCATTTTTAGTAGAGACGGGGTTTCACCATGTTGACCAGGATGGTCTCGATCTCTTGACCTAGTGATCCACCAGCCTCGGCCTCCCAAAGTGCTGGGATTACAGGCGTGAGCCACCGCGTCCGGCCCTTCTTAACTGTTCTTATGATAATGTGAATACTCCTCATCCCACCTACCATCTTAACTACTCTTATGCCTTACCCACCTGCGACTGTAACTAACCTGGTTGTAATGCATACTCCGTAACACCCCTGCCTCCTCCCCAAAAGATTTCCCGAATCTATAAAACCAACTCCTATCCCGCCGCCCTTCGGCCTTAGCCCACCTGCACCCAGGTGAATAAACAGCCATGTTGCTCACACGAAGCCTGTTTAGGGGGGGGGAGGGTTTCTTCATTCAACGTGCCTGTTTTTAACAATATACCACAAAACAGAAAACAAGCAAAAAAAGCACTGAGTAACGCATGTAGGTCTGGGCCCCGTGTGGGGCACTATGGGGAACCTGCCACTGGCGCGTGTGGTCTGCAGAGGAGCCGTTTTCTTATCCTCTGTGGGTGTGCTTGTGGGGGGGGGGATTCTGGGTGTATGTGAAAAGGTTGTACCGCAGCTGAAGGGGGCTGGGAGGGTCTTCTATCCCTGGGAGACACTGGATAATCTGTTGTGTATCTGCATTTCGACCGTGACCTGTTGCATGAGGTCAGGTTTAGAATTCCCACTTGGAGCCTCATCTCACTGCCCAAAAAGCTCTGAATTCTGCAGCATTTCCACGTTTGGATTTTCAGGCTTGGGATGCTCAACCAGTACCTCACTAATGGTCAACACAAGGGATTTTGTGTGTGTGGAAGGCCCACTGCCAGGGTCTAAAAGTATCACTCTCGGGGAGGAGAAGCCTAGAAATCGGGTGCACATTCAAGTCATTTAGCAATTCAACAAAATTAACCCAGTTCATTCTTTCAACATAACAAATACATAAAGAGTAAGAAATCATAAAGTGGCTATTTCTTGTTAGTTACTATGCTTAATGTTGGTGATACAAGAATTTAAAAAATACTGTCATAAATTAAAACAAAGAGCACAAGGCCAGGTACAGTGGCTCATGCCTGTAATCCCAGCATTTTGGGAGGATCACCTGAGGTCAGGAGTTTGAGATCAGCCTAACCAACATAGAGAAATCCTGATCTCTACTAAAAATAGAAAAAATTAGCCAAGCGTGGTGGCAGGCATCTGTAATCCCAGCTACTCTAGAGGCTGAGGCAGGAGAATCGCTTGAACTCAGGGCAGTGGTTGCAGTGAGCAGAGATTGTGCCATTGCACTCCAGCCTGTGAAAGAAAAACGAAACTAAAAAACAAAAAAAAGCACAACACATATATTAGGATAGCTGTAATTCAAAAAATGGACAATACTAAGTGCTACAAGGATGTGAGGTAAGAAAAACTTTCACTGCTGGTGGGAGTACAGCATGGAATAGCCACTTTGCAAGACAGTTTGGCAGTTTCTCACAAAGCTAACAAGATTAATCCTATCATACAACCCAGCAACCATGCTCCTACGGATGTACTCTGTTGATATGAAACGAGCATACAAAGCCGGGCGCAGTGGCTCACGCCTGTAATCCCAATACTTTGTGAGGCCAAGGTGGGTGATCACTTGAGGTCAGGAGTTCAAGACCAGCCTGGCCAACATGGTGAAACCCCGTCTCCACTAAAAATACAAAAATTAGCCAGGCGCGGTGTTGAGCACCTGTAATGTCAGCTACTCCGAAGGCTGAGGCAGGAGAATTGCTTGAACCTGGGAACCCAGGAGGCGGAGACTGCAGTGACCTGAGATTGCCCCACTGCACTCCAGCCTGGGCGACAGAGACTCCGTCTCAAAAAAACACCAAAAAACAAAAACATAGGGCCGGGCGCGGTGGCTCACGCCTGTAATCCCAGCACTTTGGGAGGCCGAGGCGGGTGGATCACGAGGTCAACAGATCGAGACCATCCTGGTCAACATGGTGAAACCCCGTCTCTACTAAAACTACAAAAAATCAGCTGGGTATGGTGGCGCGTGCCTGTAATCCCAGCTACTCAGGAGGCTGAGGCAGGAGAATTGCCTGAACCCAGGAGGCGGAGGTTGCGGTGAGCCGAGATCGCGCCATTGCACTCCAGCCTGGGTAACAAGAGCGAAACTCCGTCTCAAAAAAATACCAAAAAACAAAAACACAGTAGCACACAAATATCTGCCGCAGCTTTATCCATAATCACCAAAACTGGGATGCAACCAGGATGCCCTTCAGCGGGTGAACGGTGGTCTATACGGTGGGATACTATTTGGCAATAAAAGGAATGGGGCATTAAGCCACACAAAGACACAGATGAATTTTCAAGGCATTCAGGTAAGCAAAAGAAGACAATCTGAGGAGGCTGTATACGACACAATTCCTACTCTATGACAGTGTGGAGAAGGCAAAACCACAGACGCAGTAAACAGATCAGGGTTGCCAGGGGCTGGGGATGGGGAGGAGGATGAACGGGGTAACATAAGGAATTCTTTTAGGGCAGCGGAATTATTCTGTATGATATGGCGGTGGTGGTGGATACATGGTACTATGCATTTGACAAAATCCACAGAACCTTACAGCACAAACAATTAAAACTTAATCATGCCTTATTGTTGTTGCTGTTGTTTGGGACGGAATCTTGCTCTTATTGCCCAGGCTGGAGTGCAATGGCGCGATCTTGGCTCACTGAAAACTCCACCTCCCAGGTTCAAGTGATTCTCCTTCCTCAGCCTCCTGAGTAGTTGACATTACAGGTGCCCGCCACCATGCCCAGCTAATTTTTTGTATTTTTAGTAGAGACGGGATTTCACTATGTTGGTCAGGCTAGTCTCGAACTCCTGACCTCGGGCGATCCACCCGCCACGGCCTCCCAAAGTGCTGGGATTACAGGCATGAGCCACCTCGCCCGGCCTACTGTTGCTGTTTTTTCAAAGATGGAGTCTCGTTCTGTCACCCAGGCTGGACTGCAGTGCGGTGATCTTGGCTCACTGCAACCTCCACTTCCCAGGTTCGAGGGATTCTCCAGCCTCAGCCTCCTGAGTAGCTGGGATTACAGGTGCCCGCCACAACGCCTGGCTAATTTTTGTATTTTTAGTGGAGACGGGGTTTCACCATGTTGGCCAGGCTGGTCTCAAACTCCTGACCTTAAGTGATCTGCCCAGATCAGCCTCCTAAAGTACTGGGGTTACAGGTGTGAGTCACCACACCTGGACCTCCTTTCATTACTTTTATACTACTGTTTGTTTAATATTTTAAGATCCAGGAATCTGAGATTTTCTTCACAGGTTACAGGCATAGTGAGTAAAATGCCACTGACTGCAACTGAAGCATGCACTTTGTTTTTAACAGATGAATGAATGGATGAGAAAAAAATCCTTGTAAGTATAGACTTGGTAAAATACTTGTGATACCATGGTACATGATAAAATCAGGATATCTATAAATATGGCATTTATAGAAATAAGACATATATTAAAAAACTCAAATAAGAAATGATATTAAAGTGTTAAAGTCATTTTTAGTAAGGGTTACAGATAACTTTATAATTTATTTATTTATTTATTTATTTAATTAATTTATTTTTTTTTTTTGAGACGGAGTTTCGCCCTTGTTACCCAGGCTGGAGTGCAATGGCGCGATCTCGGCTCACCGCAACCTCCGCCTCCTGGGTTCAGGCAATTCTCCTGCCTCAGCCTCCCGAGTAGCTGGGACTACAGGCGTGCGCCACCATGCCCAGCTAATTTTTGTATTTTTAGTAGAGACGGGGTTTCACCATGTTGACCAGGATGGTCTCGATCTGTTGACCTCGTGATCCACCCGCCTCGGCCTCCCAAAGTGCTGGGATTACAGGCTTGAGCCACCGCGCCCGGCCTATAATTTATTTATTTACAAAACAGAGACAAGGCCTTGCTATGTTGCCCACACTCGTCTCAAACTCCCAGCCTCAAACGATCCTCCAGCCTCAGCTTCCCCAAGTGCTGGAATTACAGGCGAGAGCCACCATGCCCAGCCAACTTTTATTTTTGATGTTGTTCTTTTCTGCATATTTTTAAAATTTCTAAAACCATCATAGAGTATCTCTTTTCTCCAAAGACACAAAGATGTGGATAGTTTTCCAACCTATGTTTAAGGATTTTGGCTCTGAAATAAACAGTTTGATCCAAACACAAGTAGAGTGCCTTCTGGACATGAGATACCTGCCCCTAGGTCAGGAGCTCTCAGTCAGGGACAATTCTGTCCTCCTCCCGCCTAGTGCACACATGGCAATGTCGGGAGGCATCCCGAACTGCGAATGACTGGGGGAAGGTGGGGGCTCCTGGCCTCTGGTGGGTAGATGCTAGGAGGCCGTGAGACATCCTGCAGTGACCAACACACAGCCCTTCACGACACAGCATTTCCAGCCTGAAGCATCAGCAGTGCGTCCATGGAGAAGCTCTGCCCCAGATGTGCCTAGTAACAAATCCCCTAAGGGCACCCTGGACTTCTTTGCTGAGCAGGCCTATGTTAGGATAAGTAACAGTGGTGTGGGAATAAATGATCTGGTGAGTCGAAGGCTTCAGAATAATCCAAACTGGCTTAATGTCATCCCATGCTGTCATTCAGACACAAGTCCCACACTGCCGGGAGTCTTCCCTGAGCTACTGGACCAGCACAGAAAACAAGTGACGAGACCTCCTCTCCAATAGCAGAACAGAACGCCCAGCCAGCTGCCCTCTCCTTTTTAGGAGAAGAGCCAAAAAAGCTCTAGTGATCTGCACCTCCGAGTTCATCCAGGACCCATGGCACACTAAAGCCACCATGTGGCGCAAGCTGGTATTACCACATTAGTTCCCATTTCTTTCCACAGGACTACTGGAAAAGCTTGCTTAGGCTCACAAAATGAAAAATAAAGAAGGAAACTGAGAAAGCGAGGTAAATGGCATACAAACCACTCTTTAAAATTTTATTTATTTATTTATTTATTTATTTTGAGATGGGTTCCCACTCTGTCACCCAGGCTGCAGTGCAGTGGCACAATCTCAGCTCACTGCAACCTCCCTCCCAGGCTCAAACAATCCTCCTACCTCAGCTTCCTGAGTAGGCAGGACTACAGGCCTGCAGCACCATACCTGGCTGATTTTTTTTGTATTTTGGTAGAAACAGTTTTGCCATGTTTCCCAGGCTGGTCTTGAACTCCTGGACTCAGGCGCTCTGTCTGCCTTGGCCTCCCAAAGTACTGGGATTATAGGCGTGAGCCATTGTGCCCAGCCTGATAAAAATTAATACCCAAAAAATACAGGGAACTCTTAAAATTCAACAAAATAAAAACAACCTGATTTAAAAATGGCCAAAGGACTTGAACAGACCTTTCTTGAAAGAAGATATACAAATGGCCAGGTGGGGGCGCAGTGGCTCATGCCTGTAATCCCAGCACTTTGTGGAGCCAAGGCAGGCAGATCACCTGAGGTCAGGAGTTCGAGACCAGCCTGGCCAACATGGTAAACCCCCAACTCTACTAAAAATAAAAAAATTAGCTGAATGTGGTGGCAGGTGCCTGTAGTCCCAGCTACTTGGAAGAATCGCCTGAACCCAGGAGGTGGAGGTTGCAGTGAGCCAAGATAGTGCCACTGAACTCAGCCTGGGCGACAGAGCGAGACTCCATCTCAAAAAACAAAACAAAACAGAACAACAATAACTACTACAAAAATGGCCAATAAGGACACAAAAAGATGCCCAACATCACAACTCATTAGGGAAATGCAAATCAAAACCATGGTGAGGTACCACTTCACACCCATTAGGATGGTTCTAAAACAAAACAAAACAAACAAAAACAGAAAATAAGAAGCGCTGGCAAGTATGTGGAGAAACTGTAGCCCTTTGGCACTGGTGGGAGTAAAAAATGGTTCAGTCCCTATGGAAGAGTATGGTGATCACACACAAATTAAAAATAGACCTAAGGTCAGGCACGGTGGTTCACACCTGTAATTCCAGCACTTTGGGAGCAGCCGGATTACCTGAGGTCAGGAGTTTGAGACCAGTCTGGCCAATCTGGCAAAACTCCATTTCTACTAAAAATTAGTTGGGTGTGTGGTGGTGGGTGCCTGTAATCCCAGCTACTCAGGAGGCTGAGGCAGGAGAATTGCTTGAACCCAGGAGGCGGAGGCTGTAGTGAGCCAAGATTGCACTGCTGCACTCCAGCCTGGGTGACAGAGCAAGACTCTGTCTCAAAAAAAAAAAAAAAAAAAAGCAAGCAGTCAAAAGAAAACCATGCCAGCCTCTCGTGGTGGCTCACACCTGAAATCCCAGCACTCTGGGCAGCCAAGGCGGGAGGATCACTTGAGCTTAAGAGTTCAAAACATGGAAAAACCCGGTTTTTATTAAAAAAAAAAAAAAATACAAAAATTACCTGAGTATGGTGGCACAGGCCTGCGGTTCCAACCAGTTGGGAGGCTGAGGTGGGGGGATCACTTGAGCCCAAGAATTCAAGACCAGCCTAGGCAACATAGTGAGACCCCATCTCTACAAAAAATAAAAACTTAGCCAGGCATGGTGGTACACACCTGTAGTCCCGGCTACGTAAGAAGCTGAGGTAGAAGGATGACTTCAGCCCACTGGGAGTTTGAGGCTCCCACGAGCCACAACTGCACTGCTGCACTCCAGACTGGGTGACAGAGCGAGACCCTGTCTCAAAAACACAAAAATGAAGACAACAAAAAGACAATAAAATGGTAGCCTTGACTCCAAACATATCGAGAAAAAGACAGAGGCTGTCAGAATGAATTAGAAAACGTGCCCCGTCTGGGCGCAGTGGCTCACGCCTGTAATCCCAGCACTTTGGGAGGCTGAGGCGGGTGGATCATGAGGTCAGGAGTTCTAGACCACCCTGACCAACATGGTGAAACTCCATCTCTACTAAAATACAAAAAAAAAAAAAAAAAAAAAATTAGCCAGGCATATTGGCGTGCACCTGTAATCCCAGCTACTCAGGAGGCTGAAGCAGAAGAACTACTTGAACCGGGCAGGCAGAGGTTGCAGTGAGCCAAGATTGCAACACTGCACTCCAGCCTGGGCAAGAGTGAGACTGTCTCAAAAAAACAAAACAACAACAACAAAAAAAAACACAGTATGACCCAAACATTTGACATACAAGAAACACACTTCAAATGTAGTGCTATTTGAAAAAGGGATGAATGGCAAAGTAAGGACCTCCAAAAATCTGCTCCTCCATAAAGGTAACAGAACACTGGCAAAAATCCTAAAAATCAACTTTTTCAGAACTCTGGAAATGCACCTCAGACTATTCAAATGCCTGAACCTCACTAAAAGCGTGAACTCTGTGGGCTTTAATTTCCTGTCTCCCTGTCCCCAGATCGGAGGGAGCCTTGAAAGACAAGAGCCCTCCCACCCCCGCTACAGTGGCTGTAAAAAACGGAAGTAGGATGATTGGGCTGGGAGCTGTTGGAAGTTCCATCCCTAGAGCACTGGCCCTGGTTGACCTGTCTAGTGGCTCCCTGGAAACGTCTACCTGCAAAGCTTGTCTTTTGTTAATCTGACTCTGCATTCAGTTGAGCTCACTCAGGGTCAACAGCTCTTTCCCCCCAGGTGTGTGTCAAAAACCATCAGTGACAACTATTTAACATCCCACCGACCAAGACAGCAGTAACAACTGACGCAAACAAGAAATTGACTAAAAAGCTTAAAAGAAAAAGCTGGGACTCCAGGGGACCACCAGAGCAGTGCACATGTCCAAGAAAGACAGCCGAGGCCCTGACCTCTCACCTCTGCTGCCCTGGAGGCTCTGTGCAAGCAGGAAGTGAAGGCTACAACAAATGGCAGACTGCCTGCCAGGGGGTTGGAGGCACAGTCCAGCACACACATAGAGCTCCCTGGCAAAGACATGGAGGTTCAAGACATTCAGAGAAATCTCTCATCTTCCACTGACGAACTAAGCTGACCGAGCAGACTTCAGAGTCCAAACACAACAAAGAATACAGGTTTTACAGAATTCATCAGGGAAGTCACTAAACACACAAATAGCAACAATGACAATGATAAGCAGCAAAACCAACAAATCCTGAGAAGAGAGGGTCAAATTACTCAGCAAAGGAGGCCTTTTTTTTTTTGAGACAGAATCTTGCTCTGTTGCCCAGTCTGGAGTACAGTGGCACAATTATGGCTCAGTGCAGCCTTGACCTCCTGGGCTCGGATGACTCTCCTGGCTCAGCCTCCAGAGTAGCTAGGACAACAGGCATGTACCACACCTAGTTAATTCTTAAATTTTTTTGTAGAGACAGGGTCTCACTATGTTACCCAGACTAGTCTTGAACTCCTGGGTTCAAGCAATCCTCCTGTTCCAGCCTCCCAAAAAGCTGGGACCACAGGTGTGCACCACCATGCCTGGCTGATTTTTTATTGTATGTAGAGATGGGGTCTTGCTATGCTGCCCAGGCTGGTCTTGAACTCCTGGCCTCAAGTGATCCTCCTGCCTTGGCCTACCAAGTGTTGGGATTATAGGTGTGAGCAGCTGCGCCTGACCTCTATTTCCAAATATAACACGTCCAAGTTACGTTACCCCCTCAACAGATTGTGAGAATAGCTTTTATGCCCAATCCTCCTACTTGGGCCAAGTACTTCCATGATCTACTGTTGCAGCGGAAGGGAAAGTGATGGAGTACTTTCTTTGAGGAATGGAGTCCTATCAGTCACATTTTAGTCGCTTAAAATAATTTCTTCTAGGAAAGGGCGAGAAACAACCTAAAACCATGTCCGATGTGTCACACAGTACAAGTCATAAGGAAATGGTTCCTAGAAGTGGCCAATCATATCATACACACACGCACACATTTCAGACAGAGTTTGATCTTGATGCCCAGGCTGGAGTGCAATGGCATAACCTTGGCTCACCGCAACCTCTGCCTACCAGGCTCAAGTGATTCTCCTGCCTCAGCCTCCTGAGTAGCTGACATTACAAGCACCTGCCACCATACCCAGCTAGTTTTTGTATTTGTAGTGGAGATGGGGTTTCACCATGTTGGCCAGGCTGGTCTCGAACTCCAGACCTCATGTGATCCACCCGCCTTGGCCTCCCAAAGTGCTAGGATTACAGGCATGAGCCACCATGCCTGGCCTATTTGTTTGAGATGGAGTTTTACTCTTGTTTCCTAGGCTGGAGTGCAGTGGCACGATCGTGGTGGCTCACTGCAACCTCAGCCTCCTAGGTTCAAATGATTCTCTTGCCTCAGCCTCCCAAGTAGCTGGGATTACAGGTATGGGCCACCATCCCTGGATCAATTATATTTTAATACGTCAATGAAAATCTGACTTCACCCTAAGACCAAAAACCACAATTGTGTAGTCAGGAAGCAGGCCTGGTCAAGCAGGGAATAGCCACAGATTCAGTCATGTGGGGGACAGTGTCATTTTCTGGTCTCTTAGCATCTTTGGCCCTTTCCAGCTGGGGACCCCATCCTTTATCCTCAGCCATGGGTTCCCAGGGATGGGGGATGGCAACCCTAGTGTTGTGATGGGTTCAGAGGTAGCAGGATTGGCAGCATGGTGGGATGCTGACCGAATAGCCAAGCCCGCCCCCGATTCTTCCTTATTAACGAGACCTCAAATCTGGCTAGGGTAGCAATGCTCTCAGCTCGCAGTGCCGGATCACGATAGGCTCGAGTCAGCTATAACAGTTTTCTATTCCTCCAGCCTGATAGCAGCTAGGGATGGCAAAGTGACCTAGTATTTAAGGTGACGTCTTCTGGGCACTTCTGGAGAAACTTTTGCTCTCCGATTTAAAAAGGGCAGATCACGCAAGTACCACCTCACTCCCCTTCTTCCTGCTTTGAACACAGGTACTGTGCCAGAAGCCATGGCAGCCACCTTGCAGCCTTGGGGTAAAGGCCAAGGGATGGGTGGGGGTGCCAGCCCACACTGGCAGTCACCTCAGGCTGCCACCTACCACCAGATTTCTCATCCTATAAAAAACCCAACTCCTCTTGGTTTAGGCACTTTGTTGGCTGCGTTTTGTTGCTTGCAGCCAAAAGCATCCTTACCTGACCTGGCAAATGACTCAGTCAGAGTCAGAGACACAAAAAGACTTTTGCTGGGAAAGCTGAGACGTCCTTTCAATCTTCCCTCCTGGGACAAGATCGAGGCAGGATGTGCCCCTAAACCACAAGGGGGTGTGAGCTGCCCGAGGACAGGACACCAGCACAGAGGGGGAGACGGCAATAACCAACAACGCCCCTGATCTCTCTGACCAGCCATGCCCAAAGGGAGGTCTGTCCTCCAACTACCCTGAGCCAGTATCTTTTTGCTTAAGCCAGTTTGGTTTTCTGATACTTGCAATTAAATGAGTCCTAGCTAACATGAATGAGCTGCTGTTTCTTCAGTGGCCAGCCAACCCAAACCCTCCATCCCTGTGTTTCCTGACAGTTCAACCACTGTGACCGACACCAAGAAAAGAAGCTACAGCCAGGAAAAGTGGGCACCACTCACCTTCTTTTTGTTTCTTCTGTTCAAGTTTCATCTTCTTTGCCAGTAATTTCTTCTCTTTTAACTTCTGGCTAAAAATATAAAACCATACACATTGATGCCTTCACTACCTTATGGTATTTCTTAGAAAATAAACACCTCCTATGGTATCTTTAAAACCTGTGGAGTAGCACAAACATTACAATGACAAAATAAGAGAAACATTAGGTGAGTGCAAAGGTAACTGCAGTTTTTGCATTGTTGGAATTTGCTGTTTCATATTGGAATACATTATTAAATAAAGGTGGTTATATTATATGTCATTTTAATGGGCACTTCTGGCTTTATGGTTTTTTCTTTGCTAATGTCTTATTCCTTGCTGTTTATTTTATGATTACTTTAGACTATGGAAATGATGTTAGACAAAAAGCAAATTCAAGTGATTTTCTTATTCAAATTCAAAATGGGCCATAAAGCAGTGGCAACAACTCACAACATCGACAATGCATTTGGCCCAGGAACTGCTAACTAATGTACAGTGCAGTGGTGGGTCAGGAAGTTTTGCCAAGGAGATGAGAGCCTTGAAGATGAGGAGCGTAGTGGCCCCGGCCACTGGAAGTTGACAATGACCAATCCAGAGCAATCACCGAAGCTGATCCTCTTACAGCCACATGAGAAGCGGCCAAAGAACTCAACGTTGACCATTCTATGTTTGCTCAGCATTTGAAGCAAATTGAAAAGATGAAAAAGCTCGAAACCGGGTGCCTCTGCCTCATGAGCTGAGCGAAAATCAAAAATATCATCATTTTGAAGTGTCATCTTCTCTTACTCTATTCAACAACAACGAACCATTTCTCGATCAAATTGTGATGTGCGATGAAAAATGGATTTTACGTGACAACTAGTGACAACCAGTTTGGTGGCTGGACCAAGTAGCAGCTCCAAGGCACTTCCCAAAGCCAAACTTGCACCAGAAGAAGGTCATGGTCACTACGTGGTGGGCTGCTGGCCTGATCCACTACGGCTTTCTGCATCCCAGGGGAACACTGGGGAAGTCTGCTCGGCAGATCGACGAGCCGCACTGAACACTCCAAAGCCTGCAGCTGGCAACAGAAGGGGCCCAATTCTTCTCCATGCCAATAGCCGACTGCATGGTGCACAACCCATGCTTCAAAGGTTGAACAAACCGGGCTACGAGTTTTGCCTGATCCGCTGTTCACCTGACTTCTTTTTTTTTTTTTTTTTCCCTGAGATGGAGTTTCGCTCTTGTTACCCAGGCTGGAGTGCAATGGCACTGTCTCGGCTCACCGCAACCTCTGCCTCCCGGGTTCAGGCAATTCTCCTGCCTCAGCCTCCTGAGTAGCTAAGATTACAGGCGTGCACCACCATGCCCAGCTAATTTTTTGTATTATTTAGTAGAGACAGGCTTTCACCATGTTGACCAGGATGGTCTCGATCTCTTGACCTCGTGATCCACCCGCCTCAGCCTCCCAAAGTGCTGGGATTACAGGCGTGAGCCACCGCACCCGGCCCACCTGACTTCTTGCCAACCGATTACCACTTCTTCAAGCACCTTGACCACTTTTTGCAGGGAAAGCCCTTCCACAGCGAGAAGGACTCAGAAAACGCTTTCTGAGAGTTCATCAAATCCCAAAGCATGGATTTTTACATTACAAGAATAAACCAACTGATGTCTCGCTGGCAAAAATATGTTGATTGTAATACTTCCTATTTTGATGAATAAATATGTGTTTGAGCCTAGTCATAATGATTTTAAATTCATGGTCCAAAAGTGAGTTACTTTTGCACCAATCAAATACTTCCACACGACCCTGCCAGTCTATCCTTCTCAGCTGCTTCTATTAGGATTCAAGAGCAAATCCCAGGGAGCCCTGAGGCAAAGTAACCTCAGAAATAAAGAGGATGCTTTTAAAAAAATACATTTTTTAGGCCAGGTGTGGTGGCTCATGCCTATAATCCCAGCACTGTGGGAGGCCGAGACAGGTGGATCACCTGAGGTTGGGGGTTTTGAGACCAGCCTGGGAAACATAGTGAAATCCTGTCTATATCAAAAATACAAAAATTAGCCGGGCATGGTGGCGGACACCTGTAATCTCAGCTACTCAGGAGGCTGAGGTAGGAGAATCGCTTGAATCCAGGAGGCGGAGGTTGCAGTGAGCTGAGATTGTGGTACTGCATGCAGCCTGGGGGACACAGTGAGACTTTGTTTCAAAAAATAAAAAATAAAAATAAAAAAAAAACAGACATGAAGGAGACACAGAAATCAATGCGATCACTAAAGTCCTGACTTGCAAGCTCTGGACAATCTGTAACCAGCTGGAGGGTGCTAAGGAACTTGCTCTGTTCAGGTTGTAGAAGGCACTGCTCTACACTCATGACCCCTACCGGTCACGCAGGGGAACTACTATTGACTGCAAGGACTCAGCTCACCCAGCCCTGTTCCCACCCCCGGCCCTTAAGTGTCATCACAGTTAGGCCAGGCCTCTTACCGCTTCTTCCGGCGCTTTGCAGTCTGCTCCTCTGCAGCGATTTTATTCTTTTCCAGTCTCTTCTGAAACTCTGCATCCAATTTTTGCTGCAACAAAACCCACATCATTTAGACACGATAGGTCTGGGTAGACTGTGGGAGGTTTTTGCTCAGGCTGAGTAGGAGGGTTCTAGCAGTCATGCCACTGGGGGTGCTAGAGGCACTACCCGGGTCTCCAGGGCCATTTTAACTTTAAAAGGCTACCCCAGGCCGGGCGCGGTGGCTCAAGCCTGTAATCCCAGCACTTTGGGAGGCCGAGGCGGGTGGATCACGAGGTCAAGAGATCGAGACCATCCTGGTCAACATGGTGAAACCCCGTCTCTACTAAAAATACAAAAAATTAGCTGGGCATGGTGGCGCGTGCCTGTAATCCCAGCTACTCAGGAGGCTGAGGCAGGAGAATTGCCTGAACCCAGGAGGCGGAGGTTGCGGTGAGCTGAGATCGCGCCATTGCACTCCAGCCTGGGTAACAAGAGCGAAACTCCATCTCAAAAAAAAAAAAAGGCTACCCCAGAGGCAGGGCAGGTAATCAAAACATAACTCTCTGATGGCAAAGTAACTCTTTCAGTTGATTGAGGTACCCCGCGTGCACACACAATCCAGGAGACAGTACGGGAGGGAGTGCAGAGGACACCTTAGGGGCAGGGGCAGCACCGTCTGCTTAGCTGGGGCCTCAGACATGGCCCAGAGCTCATCAGAAGGAATGCCTGGAGGGTCAGAACCATGGAATTTTCAAGCTCTAACCTCATAGTTCCCAAATGGCTGAGTTTTTTTTGTTTTTGTTTTTGTTTGTGATACAAGGTCTTATTCTGTCACCTAGGCTGGAATGCAATGGCATAATAATAGCTCACTAAAACCTTGAACTCCTGGGCTCAATAGATCCTCCTATCTCAGTCTCCTGAGTACTTGGGACTATGGGTGCATGACATTACATCTGGCTAATTTTTATGTTTATTTTGTAGAGACAAGTCTGGCTATGTTGCCCAGGCTGGTTTTAAACTCCTGGCCTCAAAGGATCCTTCTACCTTAGCCTCCAAAGTGCTGAGATTACACGCCACTGTGCCCAGCCACCAAATGACAGATTCTAAAGCAGCGTGACACATGCCATCTGCTGCTAAACACACACCTGCACCCACACGTATATCCTATCGACTGCATTACTTCTTCTCAGCAGTTCTGTTTCCAAGCCTCAGTTTCCTCATCTATAAAATGGGGAAAATTATAATTCCTCTCTCCCAGAGCTGTTAGGAAGAATAATGAAATAAGGGTTGGGCGTGGTGGCTCATGCTTATAAATCCCAGTACTTTGGGAGACCAATACTCGGGAGGCTGAGGGAGGAGAATTGCTTGAATGCAGAAGGAAGAGGTTGTAGTGAGTGGAAATCGCGCCACTGCGCTCCAGTCTGGCGACCGAGGAAGACCATGTCTCAAAAGGGGAAAAAAAAGGACAATGAAATAAGACAACCCACAGAAAAGCACCTGTAAGCTACAAAGACATCAAATGATTCAAAGTGCCATCTCTTGTTTCTTCTGGTCACAGCCATAAAGGTCAATGGAGCAACAAAGGAGCCAGCAAAGGAGGAAGAGGTACCTTCAACACCTCTGCTGGTCTGCACCACCAGGGCTGTGCACATCTGCTTAGAGTGGCACAGAACCAAACAAAACAAGCCCCTCTCTGAGGGCAGAAAACATTCCTTCAGGAAGGAAATCGACTTTAAGTAATCAACCTTCTGAACAACCAGAAAGCAAATGACTTAAATCTAAAAGAACTTGGTTTGCTTAGACACTGAGGTGTGAAGGCTGGGTGCCGTCGCTTATGCCTGCAATCCAGCACATTGGGAGGCTGAAGCGGGTAGATCACCTGAGGTCCGGAGTTCAAGACCAGCCTGGGCAACATGGTGAAACCCCAACTCTACTAAAAATACAAAAATTGGCCAGGCATGGTGGCAGGCGCCTGTGATCGCAACTGCTCAGGAGGCTGAGGCTAAGGCATGAGAATTATTTTAACCCAGGAGGCAGAGGCTACAGTGAGCCAAGATCAAACTCCAGCTGAGGTGACAAAGGGAGACTCTGCCGGAATAATAATAAAAAAAAAAAAAAAAAAGAAGCTGAGTTGTGAAAGTCTTACTCTGTGCTGCTGAAGAAGCCAAATTTCCCAGCAAGTGAACTAAACGGAGCCCCAGCTGGCTGCCGCACCTGGCAGAGGCAATGTCTCAAGCGGGGGTGAGTGGAACTGGGTTCCGATGGAGGTGATCTGTCAGTTACTAAAAAATGAGGCCTCTTCCCCCGCCCATTTTTTAAATCTGAGACTGTCGTTTGCCATCCAAAATAAAGGTCTTTGCATTTGCATGAAGGCCAAGGTTTCTGAAACATTTTTCTGTATTTTCTCTGAATCTATAATCAATATGTAAAACTTCAGACTAACTTACAGTGTCTGAGACAGCAACCTGGTCTAATGTCCTCCCCTCTAAAATAGTTTATAAAAATAAAAATGTTCCTGATAGCAGTTTCTTTTTTCTTTTTTTTTTTGAGACAGGGTCTTGTTCACTCAGGCGCGAGTCCAGTGACATGATCACGGCTCACTGCAGCCTTGACAGTCCAGGCTCAAGCAATCCTTCCACCTCAGCCTCTCGAATAGGCTGCAGGTGGGTGCCACCACATCTGGCTAAACTTTGTACTCTTTGTAGAGATGGGGTCTTGCCATGTTTCCTGGGCTCAAGCGATCCCACCACCTTGGCCTCCCAAAGTGCTGGGATTACAGGCATGAGCCACCGCACCCAGCTTGATGGTTTCCACACCAGAGCATTATTCTTGACAGGCAAACCCACTGCAGTAACCTGGTATAGTTTTGTGACAAACTGTCTAATACATCTCACTAGGATTGAGATTGTTAACAAAAGAAGGCAGGAACAAGAAGAAACACCAATACCCAGGGGCCAGAAAAAGCTGCAGGACAAGCAAGTATCAGATGACAGCCAGCACACCAATGACCATGCTGTGCCCAAAGCAGGATTTTTCCTTTTTCTTTTTGAGATGGCGTCTCACTCCGTTGTCCAGGCTGGAGTGCAGTGGCACTATCTCAGCTCACTGCAACCTCCACCTCCTGAGTTCAAGCGATTCTCCTGACTCAGCCCCCCGAGTAGGTGGGATTACAGGTGTACGCCACCACGCCTAGTTAATGTTGGTATTTTTAGTAGAGGTGGGGGTTTCACCACATTGGCCACGCTGGTCTTGAACTCCTGCCCTCAAGTGATCCACCGCCTTGGCCTCCCAAAGTGCTGGGATTACAGGCGTGAGCCACCACACCTGGCCCTCAAAAGCAGATTTTTTTTCTAACTCAATTTTGGCCATTCCAATAAATTCTTACATATTTTCTTCTGTATCCTGTCTCTGGTTTAAATTTTCCCTAACGTTTTATTTTGAAAATTTCAAACAGAAAAGTTAAAAGAATTACATAGCACATATACCCACTACACTTGACTCAACAATTCCTGTTCTGCTAGATTTTCTTAATTACACACCTATTGATCTATCCACACCTCTATTGGTATATGTCTTCCATCTCCAAGCCTCAATTTACTTACCTATAAAATGGGGAAAATTATAACTCCTCCTTCCCAGAGCTCTATTCATCTACCAATTCGTCTTTTTTTCTTTTTTTTTTGGTGCATTTCAAAGTAAGCTACAGACATCAGGACATTCCATTCTTGAGCATTTAAGCATGCCTATCATTAAACAGGCTTTCATATTTCCGCACGCTTTTCTTTTTCCTTTTAAAGTAATATCTGGCCAGGCACAGCGGCTCACACCCATAATCCTAGCACTTTGGGAGGCTGAGGCAGGTGGATCACTTTAGGAGTTCAATACCAGCCTGGCCAACATACTGAAACCCTGTCTCTATTAAAAATACAAAAAAATTAGCTGGGCGTAGTGGTAGGCGTCTGTAATCCCAGCTACTCAGGAAGCTGAAACAGGAGAATCACTTGAACCTGGGAGGCAGAGGTTGCAGTGAGCCGAGATTGTGCCATTGCACTCCAGCCTGGGCAACAAGAGTGAAACTCCATCTCAAAAAAATAAATAAAGTAATATCTACACAGAACCAAATGCCCAGATCTTGAGTGTACAGTTCGATCACCCCAGAAAGTCCCCTCACCTGTCTTTTCCCAGTCAACCATGACCCCAACCAGACAACCAGTTTTATTTCTCAGATTAATTTTACCTCCTCTAAAACGTCATATAAACGGAATCACACAATATGGTCTCTCTTGTGCAAGGCTTCTTTCACACAGTATGTTTTAAACAACCATCCCAGTTGTTGTACAGATCAATAGTTTGTTCCTTTTTTATTGCTAAATATTACATTTTATTTTATTTTATTTTATTTATTTTTTAGAGACAGGGTTTCACCATGTTGGTCAGGCTGGTCTTGAACTCCTGACTTCAGGTGATCCACCTGCCTCAGCCTCCCAAAGTGCTAGGATTACAGGCGTGAGCCACTGCACCTGGCCATATTACAATATTTTATAATTATTGCTTGGTTTCATTTTTAAAATCATTTTATTTCCTCTAGGTAGAAATTCTCTAGAGTCTAATTTATTTTACTACATTATTGGAAGGCAAAATCCTAATAAAGTGGCTTCCTCTCTGATAAAAAGGAGATGAACAAATGTCATTTTAAAGCATTTAGGCTGGGCGCAGTTACTCACGCCTGTAATCCCAGCACTTTGGGAGGCTGAGGCAGGTGGATTACCTGAGGTCAGGAGTTCCAGACCAACCTGACCAATGTGGTACAACCCCATTTCCACTAAAACTACAAAAATTAGCCAGGCGTGGTGGCACGCGCCTGTAATCCCAGCTACTCGGGAGGCTTGAGGCAGGAGAATCACTCGAACCCAGCAGGTGGAGGTTACGGTGAGCCGAGAGTGCATCACTGCACTCCAGCCTGGACGACAGAAGCGAAACTCCATCTCAAAAAAAAGGCATCCGAACCTCTCTAATGTGCACAAATGTACTCTATGAAATATAGGCACCCTGGCTGGGCATGGTGGCTCACACCTGTAATCCCAGCACTTTGGGACACTGAGGCGGGCAGATCACGAGGTCAAAAGATTGACAGCATCCTGGCCAACATGGTGAAACCCTGTCTCTACTAAAAATACAAAAATTAGCTGGGCGTGGTGGCGTATGCCTGTAGTCCCAGCTACTCGGGAGTAGCAGAATTGCTTGAACCCTGGAGGCAGAGGTTGCAGTGAACCAAGATCACGCCACTGCACTCCAGCCTGGCACCTGGCAACGAAGCAAGACTGTCTCAAAAAAAAAAAAAAAAAAAAAAAAAAAAAGCACCTTGCCCATACTGAGGAAAGGGACTTTTTTGCGGTGCATGTTCTTCTAAGATTAGTAACAGGGAACAATCCCACACCCTCATTAGGAAAAGTCAGATGTACATTTAGAAAATCAAAAGGAACCAGCCAAATAACATTTGATGTCTCACTCTGTTGTCCAGGTTGGACTTGAAATCTTGGGGCGTAGCAGGGACGAGAGGCACTTGTCCTGTGGGCGTTTCTGGAGGCACTTTTGCTCTCCACTTAAAAAAGGACAGACCAGCCAGGTGCAGTGGCTCACGCCTGTAATCTCAGCACTCTGGGAGGCTGAGGCGAGCGGATCAGCTGAGTCGGGAGTTCAAGACCAGCCTGACCAACATGTAGAAACCCCGTCTCTATTAAAAACACAAAATTAGCCAGGCATGGTGGCGCTCACCTGTAATCCCAGCTACTTGGGAGGCTGAGGCAGGAGAATCACTTGAACCAGTGAGGCAGAGGCTGCAGTGAGTCGAGATTGTGCCACTGCATTTCAGCCTGGGCAACAAGAGCAAAACTCTGTCTCAAAAGAAAAAGTAAAAAAAGACAAAAGAGACAAGAACCACCCAGGTGGCACCTCGCACACCATCACACCCAGCTTTGATTTATATTAACAGAAAGACAGGCAGGATGGGTGCGGTGGCTCACACCTCTAATCCCAGTAATTTGGGAGGCCAAGGCAGGAGAATCACTTGAGATCAGGAGTTTGAGACCAGCCTGGCCAACACGGCAAAATCCCATCTCTACTAAAAATACAAAAATTTACTGTGCATGGTGACACACACCTGTAATCCCAGCTCCTTGGGAGGCCAAGGCATGAGAACTGCTTGAGCCTGGGAGGTGGAGGAAACCAAGTTGTGCCACTGCACTCCAGCCTGGGTGACAGAGCAAGACCCTGTCTGAAGAAACAATGCCTCTCCCAAAATATGGTTTCTTAAGCAATTCTCAAATAACCTATAATTATTACAGATTAATAATAATCTTACAATAATCTATTATTTGACGCCTGTCACAAAGAAATGCCAGCTCCAGAGTTAGGAAAATCAAATGCTCCAAGAGGCAGATACCATATGTACTTTCGCAGTAGGGAAAGCACGCTGCCGTTCACACCAAATGCACAGCTAACTGCATCTAGGCATTCAGCTAAAAAGTGGGAGAACGACAGAGAAATAACAATTTAAATGGTGTGGGGATCCCACTTGCTGTTCTATCGCATGGCAAATGGCCTAGAGAGAAGAGAGGCCTCGGCCGTGCCCTTCCATACACAAGGAAGACTCTCGCTCCCATCCCTCTCCTGGTGTGGGTATCCTGCTGTTCTGATTCTGATCGGGGGGTTACCTGGACTCTGTGTTCTGTGCTGCACACTGCACACTAGCCACACCAGCTGCATCTATTCTTCCTCATTTGCTTTTTCTTTTCTTTCTTTTTCTTTTTTTCAAGATGAAGTTTCGCTCTTGCTGCCCAGGCTGGAGGGAAATGGTGCGATCTCGGCTCACCGCAATCTCCGCCTCCCGGGTTCAAGTGAGTCTCCTGCCTCAGCCTCCCAAGTAGCTGGAATTACAGGCACGTACCACCACGCCCCGATAATTTTGCATTTTTAGAATATTCGGGTTTTCTCCATGTTGGTCAGGATGGTCTCCACCTCCTGATCTCAGGTGATCTGCCCGCCTTGGCCTTCCAAAGTGCTGGGATTACAGGCATCAGCCCTGCGCCTGGCTTCCCCAAATGCTTTTTTCTTAAGGTAGTACATGCACACTGCCCAAACATGGCAGCTCAGCCAGCCTCCTGGCTCACTGACCTTCTCGGCCATGGCATCCATGTAGTCCTGTCGCTGGTATTCTCTCCGGCGCAGATGTCTGTACACGTGGAATTCTCCACTGCCGGCCCCAGCACTTGAACCTGTAGCCAGAACAGTCCAAAGTTCTAGATTAAATACCAATACAGGCCACCCTTAATCAAAGGGGACTAAAGAAACAGAAAGTGGAAGTCGTGGACAGGACCATGCCTTCCTTTCTCCCCACTGCATCCAGAACTGGCCCAGTACCTTGCATATTATGGATTTCATTCATTATTTGTTATATGAATGTTGGATGTGAAGTCACTAAAAATCCCACTCAAATACAGTATCAGGAGGCTGTGGTTAAGTGACTTTCTCACCTCCTCCATGACTTCACATTTGACATGCTAGATTTCTAGAGAGCTGAAAAGATGTTCATGATATATTAAATGAAAAAAAAGGGGCTTAGAAAAGAATATATTTAGAACAACCGTATTTTTAAGTGTTTTTTCTTAAGCTTTTTTTTTTTTTTTTTTTTGAGACGAAGTTGCAACCTCCACCTCCCAGGTTCAGGCAGTTCTCCTGCCTCAGCCTCCTGAGTAGCTGGAATTACAGGTGTGCGCCACCATGCCCAGCTAATTTTTCTATTTTTAGTAGAGATGGGGTTTCACCATGTTGGTCAGGCTGGTCTTGAACTCCTGACCTCGTGATTCGCCCACCTCGGCCTCCCAAAGTGCTGGGATGACAGGTGTGAGCCACCGTGCGCGGCCAAGCTTTTTTTTTTTTTTGAGACAGGGTCTTGCTCTGTCACCCAAGCTGGCGTGCAATGGCAGGCATTACAGCTCATTGCAGCCTTGGCCTCCTGGGCTCAAGCAATCCCCCCACCTCAGTCAGGATTCCAAGTAGCTGGGACCACAGGCGTGCACCACTATGCCTGGCTAATTTTTAAATTTTTAGTAGACATGAGGTCTTGCTATGTTGCCCAGGCTGGTCTTGAACTCAAGCGATTCTCCTGCCTTGGTCTCCTACAGTGCTGGGATTACAGGCATGAGCCACCGCGCCCAGCCTACGTTGCTTTTTAAAGACATAATGCTACTGTACATTAAACAAACTACAGTAGAGTATAAACAAAACTTGTATATGCACTGGGAAACCAAAGAATTTGTATGATTCCCTTTACTGCGACACTCACTTTAACCAGGTGGCCTGGAACTAAACCTGCACTGTCTCCATGGTATGACTGTAGATATTTATGATCCAACAAAATAATAAAATGATTTCTATTTACAAAAAAAACCACAATGCATTATTAAGAATAATGCAGAAGACGGCCGGGCACGGTTGCTCACAGCTGTAACCCTAGCACTTTGGGAGGCTGAAGCAGGTGGATTACCTGAGGTAAGAAGTTCAAGATCAGCCTGGTCAATATAGCAAAACCCAGTGTCCACTAAAAATAAAAAAATTTGGGCCGGGCGCGGTGGCTCAAGCCTGTAATCCCAGCACTTTGGGAGGCCGAGGCGGGTGGATCACGAGGTCAAGAGATCGAGACCATCCTGGTCAACATGGTGAAAAAACATCAAAAAAAAAAAACAAAAAAATTAGCCAGGTATAGGGGTGTACGCCTGTGGTCCCAGCTACTTGGGAGACTGAGGTAGGAGGACTGCAAGGCCTTGGCCTTGGCCTCCCGGGCTCAGGCAATTCTGCCCCAGCTACTCAGGAGGCTGGGGCAGAAGAATAGCCTGAACCTGGGAGGCAGAGGTTGCAGTGAGCAGAGATAGTGTCACTCCACTCCAGCCTGGGTGACAGAGTGAGACTGCCTCAAAAAATAAAAATTTTTTAAAAAGTGCAATAAGGCAGGAGAAAATTCTCCAGTGCCAAACCATAAGCAACTATAATCCTTAAGCTAAATTACTGATGTCAAATAAACAAATAAATAAAAGCAACTATATCCCCATCATTGTAAAAGCAAAACACTGAACAAGTGAGTAGTTCCCCTCCTCAGAGATTTAACAAATACTAACTACAGGGTTTTTATATCTACCTTAAAAAATTCTATTTACACACACACAGACACAAAGACATTACCCATTACATCTCGGACAAATTCTGGGGGAGGTCGAGGTGCCCATTCACTCATTTTCTCTGGAATTGGAACTGCTTTGTCCTGCAACATTTAAACATGAAAGCATTTCTAAATATAAACTTGCTGACAAAATTACATCTCTCTGTCTCTTTTTTTAAAATTTAATTTTATTTTTATTCATTTATTTTTTTTAAAGATGGGATTTCACCATGTTGGTCAGGCTGGTCTTGAACTCCCGACCTCAGGTGATCCGCCCGCCTTGGCCTCCAAAGTGCTTGGATTACAGGCATGAGCCACCATGCCTGGCCTCTCTGTCTCTTTTTAAGAGATGGGTTCTTGGTCTGTCCCTCAGGCTGGAGTGCAGTGGTGTGATCATAGTTCACTGCAGCCTTGAACTCCCGGGCTCAAGTGATCCTCCTGCTTCAGTCTCCAGGGTAGCTAGGACTACTGGTGAATGCCACCATGCCAGGCAACTTTTTAGTTTTTGTACAGACAGGGACCCACTATGTTGCCCAGGCTGGTCTTGAACTCCTTCCTGGCCTCAGGCCATCCTCCCACCGGGCCTCCCAAAGCACCGAGATTACAGGCAGGGGCCACAGCACCCAGCCCAAATTACACCTCTTATGACCAAAGAATTTTAATTGGACTAATGAAGCAGGACTGCTTTGCTACTTGGGCACAGAGCTGATTTTGTGTTCTTCCGTCTGCCGTGGCTTTTTTCATCCTATGTACTCTTGGGCATAACACAGTCCACACCTTCCCAGGACTACACTTACCGGAGCAGAACTGAGAAACCTAAGCCATAGTTTCCAGCTAGAAACCGCCACCTTTAATAACACTACTAGGGGAGAAGAGTCGAGCTTTTCCAGTTAAAGATATAAAGGACGGCCGGACGCGGTGGCTCACGCCTGTAATCCCAGCACTATGGGAGGCCGAGGCGGGCAGATCACCCGAAGTCAGGAGTTCAAGATCAGCCTGACCAACATAGTGAAACCACGTCTGTATTTAACAAAAAAAAAAAAAAAAAGATATAAAGGACGTTCTCGTTCAACTGTTTTTATGACCCAGGAGACCGAGACCCGGAGGGAGTGTGGGCTGGAGAGGAGTGACTCGCTCCAAACGTCTCGGCCACTGTCTCTCTAACGATCAGTGTTGTTTAGAATATCCAGAAAGCTAAACTAGAAGGGGTCTTAGAGCACGGGAAGCCGCTCCACCGTGCTTTCATTCAAGCTGGGCCCTCACACAAGGACAAACAAGAAGTTCACTATCTCTACGACAGCCTTCTCCCGCCAAAGACTGCTCGGGGAGGGTCAGATACTGAGTTTCTGAATTTGGAGGCGGGGAAGATGGACCCACGGGAAACTAGAGGCGCCACAGAGGAAGGGGGTGGGCCTCGGAGCCCGGGCCTTGTCTCACCGGGTTCTTCATGAGCCGCTCCAGCTTGAGCTTCTGCTCTTCCGCCGCATTCTTGGGGATGACGAGCGTCTGCGGCTCTTTCTTGGGTCTCGGCGGTCGCACCGAGGAGGCAGCTGAGCTCGCCATGACACTCGTCCTGTTTTCCCAGCGAGCTGCGGCGGCGGCGCGCAAGTATGACGACAGAGCCGCGCGCCGGCAACGCATGCGCAATCTCCACAGAGACAGGACGGAGGCGGGGTTGCAAGCCGGAAGCAGCCTGCTGAATATTCATGAACCCGAGGCCGGCGTGGGTTATTGTGATCAAAGCTGAGGGTTTTCATTTCCTGTTCCTGAACAACAAATGAGTGCAGCTAGACGCTCACGTCCCTGGAGGGGAGGTGGCCCTCCGTGCCTGAGTAGCCTGGCCCCAGCCGGCCTCTCCAGTCCCCACGGGCGTCTCTGTGCCACCGCGCAGTCCTGCTGATGCTCTCGGCACTTCCTCCCCCTTGGCTCTCCTCGCCTCCGGGCTTTGTCCTGGCCCTTCCTTGGGTCTGGTCCCCCCTCCTCCATTTCTGACAATCTCCGGTTTACATAAGACAGCGCAAACTTGTCATGAGCTCCCTGAAGACTGAGCCTGCCTCCTTTGTCCTCCTCCAATTACTCTATACCTGGCCCTCTGCAAATACACCGCTGCCAATGAATGAGCCTTGGTAGTGAGACAAAGTAGCAAACCTAAGGAACCTTGTCTGCTCATTCTGCTTGCGAGCAGGATTTCACAAAGGCCTTGACTCAGTGACTGAGCACAGTCCTCTCCGGTAACATCCTGAACAAGCAGGAGAGAGAACACAGGTTCCTACCTCTCTTGCCTTAATCACTGCATTTTTAGAAAACACAAGCTCAGGCCCGGCGTAGTGGCTCACGCCTATAATCCTAGCACTTTTAGCACTTTGGGAGGCCAAGGCGGGCGGATCACGAGGTGTCAGGAGTTTGAGACCAGCGTGACCAACACGGTGAAACCTCATCTCCATTAAAAATACAAAACTTAGCCGGGCATGGTGGCTCACGCTTGTAATCCCAGCACTTTGGGAGGCTGCGGTGGGTGAATCACCTGAGGTCAGGAGTTCGAGACCAGCCTGGCTAACATGGTGAAACCTCATTTCTAAATAAATAAATACAAATACAAAAATTAGCCGGTGGTGGTGGTGTGTGCCTGTAATCCCAGATACTGGGGTGCCTGAGGCAAGAGAATCCCTTGAACCTGAGAGGTGGAGGCTGCGGTGAGACCAGATTGCGACACTGCACTCCAGCCTGGGCGACAGAACGAGACTGCCTCAAAAAAATAAAAAAGACAAGCTCAATAATGACCTTGCCTCTTCCTGTACATAGTCTCTGGCAGGATTAATGATTATGCCTCTATAATTTTTTTTTTTTTTAAAGAGACAGGGTCTCACTTGGTTGCCCAGGCTGGAGTGTAGGGACGTGATCATAGTTCACGGCAGTATTGAACTCCTGGATTCAGGCAATCCTCCCACCTGAGCCTCCTGAGTAGCTGAGACTACAGGTGCATGCCACCACACCCAGTTAATTTTTTTATTTTTAGTTTTTGTAGAAACAAGGTGGCTCAAGCAATCCTCCCGCCTGGGCCTCCCAAAGTGCTGACGGAGATTATAGGCGTGAGTCACCGTACCCAGTCAAGTCCTCTATAATCTATAACTAGCTGTACCCTCACACCCAAGCCTTGATGAAATTTTGCTCTATTGTAACTCGTGAGCACATTTGATAATAACTTTTATTTTTTCTGAGACAGAGTCTCACTCTGTCCCCCAGGATAGAGTGCGGTGGTTCAATTTAGGTTCACTTAGCCTCCACCTCCTGGGTTCAAGCAATCCTCCTGCTTCAGCCTTCAAGTAGCTGGGATTACAGGCAGGCCTCCATGCCTGGCTAATTTTTGTATTTATAGTAGAGACTAGATTTCACCATGTTGACCAGGCTGGTCTCTAACTCCTGACCTTAGGTGATCTGCCCCCTGACTCAGCCTCCCAAAGTGCTGGGATTATAGGCATGAGCCACCGTGCCTCGCCTGATATAACTTCTGAGCACATGCAGGGGACCACCAACTGTATATAAATGTTTTTATATAAACTGTATATAAATATAAATGTGTGCTGAAACTGTTTTGAAGCAGTTTAACAAACTGTGAAAGACTTTCCCTGGTTACAGTCCTAGTAAGATTTTTTAAAACTAACTTTAATTTTTTAAAAGCCTGATTTTTTGTTTAGCTGACTTTGAGAAAGAGAAAACTCTGGCATGGTGGCTTATGGCTTATGGGTGGATCACTCGAGGTCAGGAGTTCGAGACCAGTCTGGCCAACATGGTGAAACCCTGTCTTTACTAAAAATACAAAAATTAGTTGGGCATAGTGGTGCACGCCTATAATCCCAGCTACTTGGGAGGCTGAGGCAGGAGAATCACTTGAAACTAGGAGATGGAGGTTGCAGTGAGCTGAGATTGTGCCACTGCACTCCAGCCTGGGCAACAGAGCAAGACTCAAAAAAAAAAAAAAAAAAAAAAAAAAGAGAGAGCAAGAGAAAGAAAAGCTGTTGCTCACATCTGATGTTACAGACTACAGGCTGTTTGGCTCCCCTTGTAATGAAGCTTAACAGGGGTCCAAGCAGATTTCCCAGACAAGGTGTTGATTTCAGAGCTTGTGCTTGAGTGCAGGGGGACAACGGAAGCAGAATTGAAGGCATCCTCCAGCTGACGTGTGGAAAGAGCAGCGGAAATTTTTTTATGAGGCAAAGCATGGGAATTGACATCAGGTATAGGTTACGCAGGCTGGGCTGGGCAAAGCAGGTGAGGGTTTGCGGGTCCCATATCTGGTTGCGATGGTTATCTTGAGTCACCTGGTGGTGTGGCCGGTGGCAACAAGGCAATCAATCAGTTGTTCCACATTCCTTCCCAAGGTGGTACACTGCAAGCTTCATTCGATATTTGGATCTCTCCTAAGGCCTCTCTGGAATTCTTCAAATAAGAGGCCTGATTAAATGTTACGAGAGCATAGAAGAATGGCTATTTGTATGACTACAGCCTTGGGGTTAGCAGATATGTCATCGGCGAGGTAATGCTGTGGGTTTTGTGACCAGTGGGACAAGAGAAGGAAAAAGAGAAAGTATGTGAAGGAGAAGCTCTGTCCCATTCCTGTTTTGTTTCACTGAGAGCTGGCCAGGCAGTTACAGCTGGGTCTTGGTGTTCTCTTGTCAAACATAAGTAATTTCCAGGACACCAACATCACACAAAACCATTCCATGACCACAAAAGCCCAGTGTGGTGGCTCACGCCTGTAATCACAGCACTTTGGGAGGCCAAGGTGGGCAGATCACCTGAGGTCAAGGGTTTGAGACCAGCCTGGCCAACGTTGTGAAAACCCATGTCTACTAAAAATACAAAAATTAGCCAGGTATGGTGGTGCATGCCTGTATTCCCAACTATTCAGGATGCTGAGGCTGGAGAAGTGCTTGAACCCAGGAGGCGGAGGTTGCAGTGAGCTGAGATCACCCCACTGCAGTCCCCCCTGAGCAACAGAGCAAGACTCTGTCTCAAAATAAATAAATAAATAAAAATAAAATAAACATTTGCTGGGGGGATGTGGGCTCCTGGGTATAGGACCGCCTTCCCACTGAGTCCCCAGGCAGAAGAATGGTAAACAAGTGGATGGTACCTGGAGGGTGCTGTGTGTGTTCTCCAAAGGTCGTTCCTGGCTACCTGATAGTGGGTGGTTTTCTAGCAGCCCAGGGTGGAATTAAAGGGGGTCTTTTCTTTTTTTTTTCTTAATTGAGATGGAGTCTCGCTCTGTTGCCCAGGATGGAGTGCAGTGGCATGGTCTAGGCTCATTACAACCTCTGACTCTCAGGTTCAGGCAATTCTCCTGCCTCAGCCTCCTGAGTAGCTGGGATTACAGGTATACACCACCATGCACAGCTAATATTTGTATGTTTAGTAGAGACGGGGTTTCACCATGTTGGTCAGGATGGTCTTGAACTGCTGACCTTGTGATTCACCCGCCTCAGCCTCCCCAAGTGCTGGGATTACAGGCATAAGCCACCGTGCCCGGCCCAGATATATATTCTTCAATAGACAGGGCCTCACTCTGTTACTGGGCTGGAGTGCAATGGTGCCAATGTAGCTCACTGTAGCCTCGAACTCCTGGGCTCAAGGGATCCTCCTGCCTCAGTGTCCAGAGAAGCTAGAACTACAGGCATGCACCACCACAACCAGCTAATTTTTTACATTTTTTTGTAGAGATATGCTATGTTGCCCAAGCTGGCCTCAAGCAATTCTTCAGCCTTGGCCTCCTGAGTAGCTAAGACTAAAGGCTGGTCAGCCACCACACTCAGCTAATCTTTTTTTTGAGGGGGATGGAGTTTCGCTTTTGTCACCCAGGCTGGAGTGCAATGGCGCAATTTCAGCTCACTGCAACCTTTGCCTCCAGGGTTCCTGCAATTCTCTGGCATCAGCCTCCTGAGTAGCTGGGATTACAGGCACCTGCCACCATGTCTGGCTAATTTTTGTGTTATTAGTAGAGACGGGGTTTCATCATGTTGGCCAGCTGGTCTCGAACTCCTGACTTCAGGTGTTCCATTCGCCTCAGCCTCCCAAAGTGCTGGGATTACAGGCGTGAGCCAACGTGCCTGGCCTCAGTGAATCTTTTATTTATTTATTTATTTATTTATTTATTTATTTTATTTATTTATTTTTTTGAGACTGAGTTTCGCTCTTGTTACCCAGGCTGGAGTGCAATGGCGCGATCTCGGCTCACCACAACCTCCGTCTCCTGGGTTCAGGCAATTCTCCTGCCTCAGCCTCCTGAGTAGCTGGGATTACAGGCACGCACCACCATGCCCAGCTAATTTTTTTTTGTATTTTTAGTAGAGACAGGGTTTCACCATGTTGACCAGGTTGGTCTCGATCTCTTGACCTCGTGATCCACCCGCCTCGGCCTCCCCAAGTGCTGGGATTACAGGCTTGAGCCACCGCGCCCGGCTATTTATTTATTTATTTGGTAGCGGTGGGGTCTTGCTATGTTGCCCAGGCTATCATTCTGATTTTACTGAGATGGAACTGAGGCTCAGAGGAGAAAGCAATTGGCTCAGGGCCACACAGACTCAAACTCAGCAGTCTGGCCCTGGGCCTGTGACAGCCTGAGTGATTATGTTACTCCCGGATGGGACAGGGCCACCACAGACCCTGGCGGGAGCCACTCATATGATACCTTCCTAGGGCTGAGGTCAGAGTTGAGGTCCTGCTCCCAGGGATGAAAGGCCACCTGGAAGATGCCCAGGAGTCTCACACCCAGGGTTCTGTCTGTTTTGCCACAAGAGGGCAGCAAATCCTCACCCAGTTCCTGCCACTGGGTATCTTAACCTACCTTCCCTAGGACCCAGAACTGGGCACCCCAGGAGCAAGGACTACCAGCTGGAAGATACCAGTGCTTTGCAGACTGGCAGACCGTGTGCCACCTACCCTGGGCTTACATAAGGAACCTACCCTCTCTAAGGCTGTTTTCTTATGCACAAAATGGGCAAAAGCGAACCTACCTTGACACTGGCCATAGGTAAAATGATGCAGGGACGTGCAGTGCCCAGCACCGTGCCTGACACTCAATAAGATGGCTCATGCCTGTAATCCCAGCACTTTGGGAGGCTGAGATGGTGGATGATCCGAGGTCAGGAGTTCGAGATCAGCCTGGCCAACATGGTGAAACTCCATCTCTACTAAAAATACAAAAAAAAAAAATATTAGCCGGACGTGGTGGGGAGCACCTGTAATCCCAGCCACTTGGGAGGCTGAGGCAGGAGAATTGCTTGAGCCTGGGAAGGCAGAGGCTGCAGTGAGCTGAAATTGTGTCTCTACATTCCAGCCTGGGGGACAGAGAGACACTCCGTCCTAAAATAAAATAAAATAAAAATAACAGGGTGAGGCCGGGCGTGGTGGCTCAAGCCTGTAATCCCAGCACTTTGGGAGGCCAAGGCGGGTGGATCACGAGGTCAAGAGATCGAGACCATCCTGGTCAACATGGTGAAACCCTGTCTCTACTAAAAATACAAAAATTAGCTGGGCATGATGGTGCATGCCTGTAATCCCAGCTACTCGGGAGGCTGAGGCAGGAGAATTGCTTGAACCCAGGAGGCGGAGGTTGCGGTGAGCCGAGATCATGCCATTGCACTCCAGCCTGGGCAACAACAGCAAAACTCCGTCTCAAAAAAAAAAAAAAACAGGGTGACCACACCTGTCTTAGTTTGATCCTAGGACCGAAGGGTTTCCCAGGAAGTGCGACCTTCAGTGCTAAAACCAGGAGAGTCTTGGGAAAGCCCAGTCAGTTGGCCACCCTAGAGGAGTGGGCACTCCTAACTCCATCGTTTGAGTAGTGGTTGATACTTAAAATACTAGAAGAGCAAAGCTTGCCAGGCACTGTAGCTCCCGCCTGTAATCCCAGCACTTTGGGAGGCCGAGGTGGGCAGATCACCTGAGGTTGGGAGTTTGAGACCAGCCTGACCAGCATGGAGAAACCCCATTTCTACTAAAAATACAGAATTAGCTGGGAGTGGTGCCACATGCCTGTATTCCCAGCTACTTAGGAGGCTGAGGCAGGAGAATCACTTGAACTCGGAA
>NW_022437028.1:6738336-6747124 GCF_009761245.1 Sapajus apella
GGGATTACAGGCACGCGCCACCATGCCCAGCTAATGTGTTGTATTTTTAGCAGAGACGGGGTTTCACCATGTTGACCAGGATGGTGTCGATCTCTTGACCTCGTGATCCACCCGCCTCGGCCTCCCCAAAGTGCTGGGATTACAGGCTTGAGCCACCGCGCCCAGCCAAAAAGTTAAGTTTTTTACAAATGTTCCATCATTTGAGTTTCCCACTGAATTAGTGAATCAATGATGTTTCCACAATGGTCCTGCATTTTACAGCAAGAGAATAAGTTCACCAATGGGGCTAAAAACAGAGATGGAATGCACTCACTACGAAAAAGAGTTTGTCACTTTACTTGTTCTTGCTTCTTTTTTTTCTGAGACAGGATCTCACTTCTTGCCCAGGCTGCAGGGTAATGGCATGATTGTAGCTCATTGCAGCCTCGACCTCCAGGGCTCAAGTGATCCTCCTGTCTTGGCCTCCTGAGTAGCTGGGACCACAGGTGCACACCGCCCCACCTGGCTAATTTTAAAGTTTTTTGTGGAGTTGGGGTCTTGCTATGTTGCCCAGGCTGGGCTCAACTTCCTAGGCTCAAAGCAATTCTCCTGCCTCTGCCTCCCAAAGTGCTGGGATTACAGGCCCGAGCCACCACACCTGGTTTGTCACTTTCTTATAAAGATATACACTTAGCATGCAGCCTAGCAATCTCCCTCCTAGGTGCTTTCCCTAGAGAAATGAAAATAGATGTTGACTGACTGATCTGTATGTGAATACAGACAGCAACTTGATTCATAATTGCCAAAAACTAGAAACAACCCATATGTCCTTCAAATTGTGATCTAGCCGTCCAGGGACATACTTCTTAGCAATAACAAAAAAGGAGCTTTGCCAGGCGCGATGGCTCATGCCTGTAATCCCAGCACTTTGGGAGGCCAAGGCAGGGGAGGATCACTTGAGGTCAGGAGTTCGAGACCAACATGGCTAACATGGTGAAACACTGTCTCTACCAAAAATACAAAAATTAGCTGGGTGTGGTGGTGGGCACCTATAATTCCAGCTACCGGGAAGGCTGAAGCAGGAGGATTCCTTGAACCCAGGAGGCGGAGGTTGCAGTGAGCCGAAATCATACCACTGCACTCAGCCTGGGCGACACAGTAAGACCCCATCTCAAAAAAAAAAAAAGAAAGAAAGAAAAGAAAAGAAAAAAGGAGAAGAGAAGGAAGAGCCTCTTGAGGCTTGCAGCTACACAGATAGATAGATCTCTAATGCGTTATGCTTAGTGAGTGAAGTCAGATCTATTAATAGAAGGCCACAACCTGAATGGTTCCATTTACTCAATGTTCTGGAAAAGCCAAAATGATAAGGATGGAAAACAGATCAGCAGTTGCCACAGGCCAAGTAGGAGGAGGGGACTGACTTGGAAGGGCCTCAGGGAACTTTCTTGAGTAATGGAAATCTTTCCCCCTCCCTCCCCCACCCTTCCTCCCTCCCTCCCTCCTTTCCTTCCTTCTTTACTTCTTTTGAGATAGTGTCTCACTCTGTTGTCCAGGCTGGAGTGCAGTGGCACGATCATAGCCCACTGCAGCCTCAAAATCCTGGGCTCCACTGATCCTCCTGCCTCAGCCTCTTGAATAGCTGGGACTATAGGTGCACACCACCACACCTGGCTAATTTTTTTTAAACTTTATTATTATTATTTTGGTAGAGACGATGTCTTGCTATATTGAAAGGCTGGTCTCAAACTCCTGGCCTCCAGCGATCCTCCCGCCTCAACCTCCCAAAGCTCTGGGATTATAGATGTGAGCTACTACACCTGGTCTCTCTGCATATTATTTGGATAATGAAAATATCCTATATCTGAATTGTGGTGGCAGTTAAACAGTCATCCATATTTATCCAACTTGCTGAACCATATACATTTATTTATGTATTCTACCTCAGCTTCCTGTGTAGCTGGGACTACAGGCTCATACCACCACATCTGGCTAATTTTTTTTTTTTTTTTTAGAGATGGGGTCTAGCTACATTGCCCAAGCTGGTCTCAAACTCCAGGGCTCAAGCAATCCCCCTGCCTCAGCCTCCCAGAGTCCTGGGATTACAGGTGTGAGCCACCATGCCTGGCCTTGAACTATATACTTTTAAAGGATGGATTTAATCTTAAGAACATTGTACCTCAGTAAGCTTGACCGAATGCACACTGTGGACTTGCCAGGTTGCAGGGGCGATAGCCCCCCTGTTGTCTGGGTTGGTCTGGGAAGGAGTCAGCCTTCAGCTCCTTGTGCCCTCTGAGGGTGACAGGCTTTTGAAAGCCAGAGGCCAATGTGGTTGAAGCCCCTGCATTTCTTGTTATTTATTGGTTTATTTATTGTTTTTTTTGTTTGTTTTTTTGTTTTTTCAAGACAGAGTTTTGCTCTTATTGCCCAGGCTGGAGTGCAATGGCACAATCTTGGCTCACTGTAACCTCTGCCTCCTGGGTTCAAGCGATTCTCCTTCCTCAGCCACCTGAATAGCTGGGATTACTGGTGCCCACCACCATGACCAGCTTTTTTTTCTTTTAAAAATTTTTTTTTTTTTAGAGACAGGTTTCTCCATGTTAGTCAGGCTGGCCCCGAACTCCTGACCTCAGGTGATCTGCCCACCTCGGCCTCCCAAAGTGCTGGGATTACAGGGTTTCACCATGTTGGTCAGGCTGGTCTCGAACTCCCGACCTCAGGTGATCCACCCGCCTCGGCCTCCAAAGTGCTGGGATTACAGGCGTGAGCCATCGCACCTGGTTATTATTATTTTTGAGACAGGGTCTCGCTCTGTCACCTAGGCTGGAGGGCAGTGGTGCAATCATAGCTCTCTGAAGCCTCAACCTCCAGAGCTCAAGTGAACCTCCCACCTCAGCCTCCTGAGTAGCTGGGACTACAGGAGCACACCACCATGCCTGGTTAATTTTAAATTTTTTGTAGAGATGGGGTCTTGCTCTGTTGTCCAGGCTGGTCTCAACCTCCTGAGTACAAGTGAGCCTCCAGAAGTGATTATCACGCCACTGCACTCCAGCTTGGGTGACAGAGTGAGACCCTGTCTCAAAAAAAAAAACAAAAAAAAACGGTGGCTCAAGCCTGTAATCCCAGCACTTTGGGAGGCCGAGGCGGGTGGATCACGAGGTCAAGAGATCGAGACCATCCTGGTCAACATGGTGAAACCCCGTCTCTACTAAAAACTTCAAAAAAAATTAGCTGGGCATGGTGGCACATGCCTGTAATCCCAGCTACTCAGGAGGCTGAGGCAGGAGAATTGCCTGAACTCAGGAGGCGGAGGTTGCGGCGAGCTGAGATCGCGCCATTGCACTCCAGCCTGGGTAACAAGAGCGAAACTCAGTCTCAAAAAAAAAAAAAAAAAAAAAAAAATTGGTTCTCATGAGAGGAAACAAGCCAGGTCCATCATGCCACTGTGACCATATATGTCCATAGATTAAGTTTTTCAAATCTTCTATATCCTTACTAAGTATTTGTCTAACTATTTTGTCAGTTTCTGTTGAAAAGTATGTTAAAATTTCCCACTAGTTTTGGATTTAGCTATTTAGTCTATAAATTACAGCCGTTGATTTTTGCCTTATGTATTTTTAAGACAATATTATTAGGTACATGCAAATTTAGAATTCTTATATCTTTCTGGTGAATTTAACTTTCTGTTACAGTGAAGAGTTACTTTTTTTTTTTTTTTTTTTTTTTTTTATAAAGACAGGGTTTTACCATGTTGGTCAGGCTGGTCTTGAGCTCCCACCCTCAGGTGATCCGCCCGCCTTGGCTTGCAAAGTGCTTGGATTACAGGCGTGAGCCATAATTTAACTTGGCTTCTGCCAGGATACATATTGCTGTGCTTGCGGGTGCTAGCAATCTATGAATCTATGATTACTTTCATTCAATTTCAGGAACTAAGATGATTAGAAGCTGGACTTCAATCCACATGAAGGCTGATCTATTTCTTTCTTTTCTTTTTTTTCTTTTTTGAGACAGAGTCTCGTCTGTCACCTAAGCTGGAGTGCAGTGGCATGATCTCGGCTCACTCTGTATCTCGGGTTCAAGTAATTCTCGTGTCTCAGCCTCCCAAGTAGTTGGGACTACAGTCACGCACCACCATGCCCCGCTAATTTTTGTATTTTTAGTAGAGACAGGGTTTCACCATGCTGGCCAGGCTTGTCTTGAACTCCTGATCTCAAGTGATCTGCCTGCCTCGGCCTCCCAAAGTGCTGGGATTACAAGCGTGAGCCCCCGTGCCTGGCTTTCTGGCCTATTTCTGATTCCTAGGATGCAGCCTTTTTTGGGTTTCACTCCAAAGCGCAGAGACTTTAATAGGGTCCCTTGCCTTGGCAGGTCCTGTATTCAAATAATTGTTTCCTAGCCCAACAAGGCTGTCAACAGGCTTCTCAGCCTTTTAGACATTCATCCACCTCTTCCAGATTGGCAGACAATGCCAGGAAAAAGTAGTTTGAAATGCTGGCTCACCTCTCTAGATCTTTTTTCTCCCTCCAGGCTGTAACCTCGTAATTCTTCACTACCTACTTAGCATGACAATGCCTTAAGCAGATTTTTTAAAATACATTTTGGCCAGCTTTCCTATCTTACTCACTGAGTGGGTTGGTTGGAGATACTTAATGTACCCTTACAGGAAGTGAAAGTCTAAGTGGATACGTTTTTTTTCTTTTTTTGAGGCAGGGTCTCACTCTGTCACCCAGACTGGAGTGCAATGTCTTGAATGATCAGAGCTCACTGCAGGCTCAAGTGATCTGCCCCTGCTTGGCTTCCCAAAGTGCTGGGATTACAGGCAAGAGCTGCCATGCCCAGCTGGTACTATTTTTTTTGTTTTTTTTTTGAGACCCAGTTTCGCTCTTGTTGCCCAGGCTGGAGTACAATGGTGTGATCTCGGCTCACTGCAACCTCTGCCTCCCGGGTTCAAGTGATTCTCCTGCCTCAGCCTCCCGAGTAGCTGGCATTAGAGGCACACACCTTGGCAGGCACCACACCCGGCTAATTTTTGTATTTTTAGTAGAGATGGGGTTTCACGATGTTGGTCAGGCTGGTCTTGAACTCCTGACCTCGTGATCTGCCTGCCTTGGCCCCGAAAAGTGCTGGAATTACAGGCATGAGCCACCGCGCCTGACCTAAGCCTGTGTTCTTAATTACCATGCTATGATGCCACTAGGTAACCCAACTCCTTGGCTTAAAGTCCTTTATGCCTGGGCCCTCCTTCCTCCCTGCAGTTGCCCTTGCCTCTCCCTTCTCTGTTGCCCAGGGACCCTTCAGAACTCATTTATGCCTCTTTGGTCTCTCCTTTGGCCCCACTCAATTTCATGCAGGTCTCTTCCCAGGGCAAAGCAGAACTCTACAGAAAACAGAAGTTCAAGTGTGATCATGGACCAGTGAGACGGGGGCGGGGTTGGACATCGCTTCCCTTTCCTGGGGCTCTGGGTAGCGGCTGAGTTTGCACGCTTTTTATTTGAAAACCCTCCACCACTTGCTGACTCATTTGCAGCTTGAGCAACTCACACTCTCTGGAATTGGACCTTTCCCTCCTGAAGCCGCTGTAGCACGGGCGAGGTCCACATGAGAGGCACAACAGTTCTCCTTACTTAATTTCCTTCTGTAGGGACACCTCTGTCTTCCTGGCTGGCCCAGATCGTCTTGAATTGAGATGTGACTGGCTCCTTCTCAGCTCCCTGGAAGCTTTAGTGTGATTTTTTTTTTTTTTTTTCTGTTTTTTGGAGACGGAGTTTCGCTCTTGTTACCCAGGCTGGAGTGCAATGGCCCAATCTTGGCTCACCGCAACCTCCGCCTCCTGGGTTCAGGCAATTCTCCTGCCTCAGCCTCCCAAGTAGCTGGGATTACAGGCACGCGCCACCATGCCCAGCTAATTTTTTGTAGTTTTAGTAGAGATGGGGTTTCAGCATGTTGACCAGGATGGTCTCGATCTCTTGACCTCGTGATCCACCCGCCTCGGCCTCCCAAAGTGCTGGGATTACAGGCTTGAGCCACCGCGCCCGGCCTCTTTTTTTTTTTTTTTGAGACAGTCTCATTCATTCTGTCACCCAGGCTGGAATGCAGGGGTACAATCTCAGCCCACTGCAACCTCTGTGTCCTGGGCTCAAGCAATTCTCCTGCCTCAGCCTGCCGAGTAGCTGAGATTACAGGTGAGCGCCACCATACCCAGCTAATTTTTGTATTTTTAGTAGAGATGGGTTTTCACTATGTTGGTCAGGCTAGTCTTGAACTTCTGACCTCTGGTGATACACTTGCCTCGGCCTCCCAAAGTGCTGGGATTATAGGCATGAGCCACTCCCACACCAGGCCTGTATCCTTGTCCTTAAGAGCCTCCCAACTTCACTGGGAAAAGAGAGGATCAGTCATAAAGGTTCAAAGCCAGCCTGGACAGCATGGAATACTATGCAGCCATGAAAAAGAATGAAATCAAGTCCTTTGCAGCAACATGGATGCAGCTGGAAGCCATTATTCTAAGTGAATTAACATAGGAGCAGAAAACCAAATACCGAATGTTCTCACTTATAAGTAGGAGCTAAACATTGGGTACACATGGGCAGAAAGATGGGAGCAGTAGACACTGAGGACTTCTAGAGCGGGGAAAGAGAGCGGGGAAGAGCTAAAAAAATGCTCACTACCTGAGGAACAGTTCCATACTCCAAACCTCAGCATCATGCAATATACCTTTGTAACAAACCTGCACATGTACCCCCGATTCTAAAATAAAAATCAAAATCAAAGAGAATATAGGCTTTGGAGTCAGATACTATGTCAGAATCCTGGTCCTGTCATTTACTACTACCGGGGCAGATGATTTAACCTCTCTGAACCCAGTTTCTTTTCTCTTTTTTTTTTTTTGAGACAGAGTCTTGGCTCTGTCACCCAGGCTGGAGTGCAGTGGTGTGATCTCAGCTCACTGCAACCTCTGCCTTCCGGGTCCAGGCGATTCTCATGCCTCAGCCTCCTGAATAACAGGGATTACAGGCGCCCACCACCATGCCTGACTAATTTTTTTGTATTTTTAGTAGAGACGGGGTTTCGCCATGTTGGCCAGGCTGATCTCGGATTCCTGACCTCAGGTGATCCACCTGCCTTGGCCTCCCAAAGTGCTGGGATTATAGGCGTGAGCTACCGAGCCTGGCCTTAGTTAATTTCCAAAATTTAGAAGCAGCGTATCGTTCTGTTGCCCAGGCTTTCAAAGTGCTGTGGTGTTGCTATCATGGCTCACTGCAGCTTCACATTCCTGGGCTCAAGAGATTCTCCCGCCTCAGCCTTCTGAGTAGCTGGGACTACAGGTATGACCCACCATGCCTGGTTAATTTTTAAATTTTTATTAGGGACAGGGGTCTCGCTATATTGTCCAGGCTGGTTTTAAACACCTAGCCTCAAGCAATCCTCTGCCTTTGCCTCCCAAAGCTCTGGGATTACAAGCATTGTCCATCGATACAGCCTTCGGCAACTGAGTTTTTAAAAAAGAAGGCAGGAACCTTTATAAGAATACAGACGATCTGGGCCGGGCGCTGTGGCTCAAGCCTGTAATCCCAGCACTTTGGGAGGCCGAGGCGGGTGGATCACGAGGTCAAGAGATCGAGACCATCCTGGTCAACATGGTGAAACCCCGTCTCTACTAAAAATAGAAAAAATCAGCTGGGCTTGGTGGTGCGTGCCTGTAATCCCAGCTACTCAGGAGGCTGAGGCAGGAGAATTGACTGAACCCAGGAGGCGGAGGTTGCGGTGAGCTGAGATTGCGCCATTGCACTCCAGCCTGGGTAACAAGAGTGAAACTCCGTCTCAAAAAAAAAAAAAAAAGAAAAAAAAAAAGAATACAGAAGATCTGAACGGTACTTTCAACTAACTTGACCTAATTTACTTTTTTTTTTTTTGAGACAGAGTCTTCCTCTGTTGCCCAGGATGGAGTGCCGTGGCGCCATTTCGACTCACTACAACCTCCGCCTCCCAGGTTCAAGCGATTCTCTTGCCTCAGCCTCCCGAATAGATGGGACTATTGGCGCCTGCCACCACGCCTGGCTAATTTTGTATTTTTAGTGGAGACAGGATTTCACCGTGTTGGCCAGGCTGGTCTCAGATTCCTGACCTCAGGTGATCCGCCCGCCTTGGCCTCCCAAAGTGCTAGGATTACAGGGGTGAGCCTCTGCACCCAACCCCTAATGGACATTTATAGAACATTTCACCCGACAACAGCAGAATCCACATTTTCTTCAAATGCACTGGAACAGTCATCAAGATAGACCACATGCCTGGGCTATAAAACAAATCTTAATACTTTTCAAAAGGCTGAAATCATACTGAGTATATCTTCTGACCACAGTGGGTAAGTCATCCTATTATCCCGTTGTCTGGTGCTCTCTCTGTAATGGATGCGTTCTGACGGGAAAATTCTGTTCTAATGTGAACATCCCGGACACCATGACATTCATTGTCATGTCTTCTCATCTGCCTCTTGGCTGTGACAGCTTCTCAGATGTTCCTTGCTTCTGATGACCTTGACAGTGTTGAGAAGTACTGGTCGGGTATTTTGTGGAATGTCCCTCTATTGGAATTTGATTTTTTTTCTTTATTTATTTATTTATTTATTTTTTTTTTTTGAGACAGAGTTTTGCTCTTGTTACCCAGGCTGGAGGGCAATGGCGCGATCTCAGCTCACCGCAGCCTCCGCCTCCTGGGTTCAGGCAATTCTCCTGCCTCAGCCTCCTGAGTAGCTGGGATTACAGGCATGCGCCACCATGCCCAGCTAATTTTTTGTATTTTTAGTAGAGACGAG
>NW_022437028.1:6747224-6754104 GCF_009761245.1 Sapajus apella
GACCTCGTGATCCACCCGCCTTGGCCTCCCAAAGTGCTGGGATTACAGGCGTGAGCCACCACGCCCGGACTTCTTAATTTTTTAAAAAAGACAGAGTTTCACCATGTTGGTCAGGCTGGTCTTGAACTCCTGACCTCAGGTGATCTGCCCGCCTTGGCCTCCAAAGTGCTTGGATTACAGGTGTGAGCCACCACGCCCGGCCAATTTTTTTTTTTTTCTTTGAGACAGAGTCTTGCTCTGTTGCCCAGGCTGGAGTGCAATGGCACAATCTCAGCTCACTGCAACCTCCGCCTCCTGAGTTCAAGCAATTTTCCTGCCTCAACCTCCGGAGTAGCTGGTATTACAGGCGCCTGCCACCACGTCTGACTAATTTTTATAGTTTTAGTAAAGACTGGGTTTCGCCATATTGGTCAGGGTGTTCTCAAACTTCTGGCCTTAAATGATTCACCTGCCTTAGCCTCCCACAATGCTGGGATTACAGGCATGAAGCCACTGTGCCCAGCTTGTCTGTTATTTTTCTCTTGACTAGACTGAAATTATATTTGATGTGTGTGCGTGTGTGTGTGTGTGCGTGTGTGTGCGTGTGTGTTGTTTTTAGAGATGTGGTCTTGCTCTGTCACCCAGGCTGGAGCTCAGTGGTGCAATCACAGCTCACTGCAGCCTCCAACTCCTGAACTCCAGCGATCCTCCTGTCTTAGCCTCCCAAGTAGCTGGGACTACAGATGTGCACCAACACTCCTGGCAAATTTTTTACACTTTTTTTGTAGAGAAAGGGAACCAAGATGAGGAAAAAGAGATACCAATATATAGATTGATATTTTTTTGGTTTTTGTTTTTATAGACACAGAGTCTAACTACGTTGCCCAGGCTGGTCTTGAATTCCTGGTCTCAAGTGATCCTCCCACTTCAGGCTCCCAAAGTGCTGGGATTACCGGCATGAGCCACTGTGCCTAGCCTATTTGATGTGTTTTAATTTATTGCTGTCAATATTCTTTTCTTTTTTTTTTTTTCCCTGAGACAGAGTTTTGCTCTTATTGCCCAGGCTGGAGTGGAATGGTGTGATCTCACCTCACTGCAACCTCCGCCTCCTGGATTCAAGCAATTCTCCTGCCTCAGCCTCGCGAGTAGCTGGGATTACAGGGGCCTGTCACATGCTCAGCTAATTTTTTTGAATTTTTAGTGGAGATGGGGTTTCATCATGTTGGCCTGTCTGGTCTCAAACTCCTGATCTCAGGTGATCTGCCCTCCTCGGCCTCCGGAAGTACTGGGATTACAGGCGTGAGCCGCCACGCCCTGCATCAATATTCTTTTCTAAAGCTCAGAGTGTTGCCTCTTGGGTCAATAGAGCCTCCTTTAAATGAACTCCTTCGTCCTTTTAGAAAGATCTCGGTGGTCTGCCTTTGGTTTCCGGCATGACTAGATGTTCTGAGCTCATTTTCCCCATTACTTGCCTCTAACCTGAAGTCAGCCACTTTTCCAGGGAGGTCTAATTCCTCAGTGAGAAATAGTATTGAAAGACCATAGTCAGGCACCAGGGTGCTGTTACTACAGGGTCATTGCTGTAGTTTCTGAACCTTTTCAGTAGACAGAGCTGGAAAGTAAATATGTTAGAGCGTATATACCAGTCTTTTCCACTGACAGTCATAGGAGTTTATTTATTTATTATTTCATTTATTTTTTGAGAAAGAGTCTTGCTCTCTCACCCAGGCTGAAGTTAGCGGCATGATCTTGGTTCACTGCAACCTCCTCTGGGTTCAAGTGTTAAATCAGTGTTTTAACTTTGATTTATTATTATTATTATTATTATTTTTTGGAGACGGAGTTTCACTCTTGTTACCCAGGCTGGAGTGCAATGGCGTGATCTCGGCTCACCGCAACCTCCGTCTCCTGGGTTCAGGCAATTCTCCTGCCTCAGCCTCCTGAGTAGCTGGGATTACAGGCACGCGCCACCATGCCCAGCTAATTTTTTGTATTTTCAGTAGAGACAGGGTTTCACCATGTTGACCAGGATGGTCTCGATCTCTTGACCTCATGATCCACCCGCCTCGGCCTCCCACAGTGCTGGGATTACAGGCGTGAGCCACCGCGCCCGGCCAACTTTGATTTATTATTATATCTTGCTGGGTACAATGGCTCTCACCTGTAATCCCAGCATTTTGGGAGGCCGAGGCGGGTGGATCACCTGAGATCAGGAGTTCAAGACCAGCCTGGCCAACATGGAGAAACCCTGTCTGTACTAAAAATACAAAAATTAGCTGGGCGTGATGGTGCTTGTCTATAGTCTCAGCTATTCTGGAGGCTGAGGCAGGAGAATCACTTTGATCCTGGGAGGTGGAGTTTGTAGTGAGCTGAGATCACCCCACTGTACTCCAGCCTGGATGACAGAGTGGGACGTTGTCTCAAAAAAAAAAAAATTGTATCTTGCTGGGCATGGTGGCTCATGCCTGTAATCCCAGCACTTTGGGAGGCTGAGGCAGGAGGGTCATGTGAGCCCAGGGGTTCAAGACTGGCCTGGGCAACATAGTGAGACCTCATCTCTTTAAAAAATAAAAATTAGGGGCCAGGCGCGGTGGCTCAAGCCTGTAATCCCAGCACTTTGGGAGGCCGAGGCGGGTGGATCATGAGGTCAAGAGATCGAGGCCATCCTGGTCAACATGGTGAAACCCCGCCTCTACTACAAATACAAAAATTCAGCTGGGCATGGTGGCGTGTGCCTGTAATCCCAGCTACTCAGGAGGCTGAGGCAGGAGAATTGCCTGAACCCAGGAGGCGGAGGTTGCGGTGAGATGAGATCGTGCCATTGCACTCCAGCCTGGGTAACAAGAGCGAAACTCCGTCTCAAAAAAAAAAAAATTTGTCTCTTGGTCAGACGTGGGGGCACATGCCTGTAATCTCAGCTACTTGGGAGGCTGAGGCAGGAGAATCACTTGAACCCTGAGGTGGAGGTTGCGGTGAGCTGAGATTACACCATTGCACTCCAGCCTGGGCAACAAGAGCAAAACTCCATCTCAAAAAAAAAAAGTTCAAAATAGTCATACCAATACTCCTGCTAACAGTATGGTGACTGAATGCTGTTGAAAATTCTTTGCAGTTCTTTCATCCTTAGGGTATGTTCTCCTAGGAATATTAAACCACTGTGTCTAATTGTGCCGCTGACTTCACACACTGTTAGGCTATTTGTTTCATTTTGGCATCCGTTGTTAGGAAATTGCTTTGTGGTGTTTTCTTCCTCATGGCTTGCCAAGGGAAGGGAAAACAGATGCAAACTCGTAGTCCTGGGTTCTCGCCGAAGGAACCTTTTTACTCTGAGTTCACAAGAAAAAACTCTCAAATCAGGGGCCGGGTGTGGTGGCTTATGCCTATAATCCCAGAACTTTGAGAGGCCAAGGCGTGCAGGGCTGTTGGGCCCCACAGGGTCATGGGGTGTCCCTTACGCTGTGCTGAGGTGCAGGATCCAAGAGGTAAAGAGACAGGACACTGAAGAACTGGTTAAGAGTGTCTGGACTCGGGGGGCCACGCCACCTGTGAGCGGAGATCAGCGAGAGCCCCAAATGCCCAGAAGCATCTGTATTAGGTACAAGCAGGGGGCAGGGTTGTGAGTGAGGCTGAGTAATAGGGCATACATAATCACGTGAGTCACAAGTGAGGGGGCCACCCCATTATGTCACTTGGGCAGAGAGGTGGGCCCTGTGCAGTAGGGGGCTGTGCCGTGCACAGTAGTAGAGGGTCGTGTACAGAAAAGGGGTCCACCCCCATTAGGTCACCGAGACAAGGAGGTGGGCTGTGTGCAACAGGTGTCGTGTGCAACACTTCTTATCTGGGGGCCGGAGACTTCAAAGGATTCTTATAGAAAGATGCTATAAGCCAATGCAGTGGGGGCTGATAGACTTGTGCTTTTCTCTAAGATATTTATGGGAGGATGATTTGAGCTAGCGCAGAAGCCTGAAAAGGCTGACAGGGTGTACGGCCGCCGTGACCGGTCACACCAGAGGGGTGGTTCTCCCTCGGCTATTTCCAGCATCTCAGGCCTGAGGCCTACTTTCCACAGGAACTGGATGCAAGGTACTACAACTCCTTTATCAGGAGGAGAGGCTCTTGCTCCAAGCCTGCATACAGCGTGTGCCCTTTCAGGCAGGGACGCCACCGCCTGGGTCTTTGGTTCTTGTCCTGGTCTGGCTGTTTTCCCATGTACTGCTTCTGTTCTGTGACTGCTCTAGGCATTCCTCTTACTATAAACTACTATGTGGTTATATAGAAGGATTCTATAAATCAGCACTAAATGTGTCAGTACAGCTCCGAATACAACACCTATAAAATTATATAGAAAGATTATATAGAACTAAGTACGCTAGATACAAGTACTAAGTGTGATTATACAAGCTAGATATATGTAAGCAGTAAGTTATACTTCAGGCACTAATACTATAAACTAATATGATTATATATAAAGGATTATGTAAAGGAAATAGCTGAGTAATAATACTATAAACTAAGATATTCTTCAGGCACTAATTGAACCTGGGATCTGGACAGTTCTCCTTCCTCGGTGCCCATGGGGGGTGTTACCCACATAGGTAGGCAAATCATTTGAGCCCAAGGAGTTCTAGGTCAGCCTGGGCAGCATAACTGAACCCTGTCTCTACAAAAAAAAAAAAAAAAATACACGAAAATTAGCCAGCCATGGTGGCACGTGCCTGTAGTCCAAGCCATACAGGAGGCTGAGGTGGGAGGATCACTTGAGTTCAGGAAATTGAGGCTGCAGCATGCTATGATCACACCACTGTACTCCAGCCTGGGCGACAGAGCAAGACCTTGTCTCAAACAAACAAACAAGACAACAGAAGGCTGGGTTCCGTGACTCACACCTGTAATCCCAGCGCTTTGGGAGGCCGAGGTGGGCAGATTGCTTGAGGCCAGGAGTTTGAGACCAGCCTGGCCAACATGTCTCTACTAAAAATACAAAATTAGCTGGACGTGGTGGTGCATGCCTGTAATTCCAGCTACTTGGGAGGCTGAGGCATGAGAGTTGCTTGAACTCAGGAGGTGGAGGTTGCAGTGAGCTGAGATTGGGCCACTGCACTCCAGCCTGGGTGACAGAGTGAGAACAAAGCACAAAATTCCTATGCTTCATAGGAGAAGACACAGTCTCTAAAATATTTCTTATTTCAAGGAGGTAATGTAGGCCGGACGCGGTGCCTCACACCTGTAACCCCAGCACTCTGGGAGGCCGAGGCGGGTGGATTATGAGGTCAGAAGTTTGAGACCAGCCTGGCCAACGTGGTGAAACCCTGTCTCTACTACAAATGCAAAAATTAGCCTGGTGTTATGGCGGGTACCTGTAATCCCAGCTACTCGGGAGGCTGGGGCAGGAGAATCACTTGAACCCGGAGGCAGAGATGGCAGTGAGCTGAGATTGTGCCACTGCACTGCAGCCTGGGAGACAGAGTGAGACTCCACCTGCAAAGAAGCAACAAACTCTTTTTAGATTCAAGCCGTTCATTATTTACATAGACGGCGATGACGAGGTCAGCAAAGGTGTCAGCCCCCTTCGTCCCTTGTTCCACAGAGTGACAGTGAATCAAAAGCAGATAGATGACAATGCCACACGGGTTACACTCTGTTGCTAAGAACCAATTCCAGGCAGGCACGGTGGTTCACACCTGTAATCCCAGCACTCTGGGAGGCCCAGGTGGGAGGATCTCCTGAGGCCAGGAGTTTGACACCAGCCGGGGCAACATAGCAACACCCTGTCTCTACAAAGAATAGAAAAGGAAAATTAGCTGGGTGGGGTGGTGCGTACCTGTGGTCTCAGCTACTTGGGTGGCTGAGGTAGAAGAATTGCTGAACTGAAGGATCGGGGCTACACTAAGCCATGGTCATGACACTGCACTCCAGCCTGGGTGACAGAGCGAGCGAAGCCCTGTCTGAAAAAAAATATATATATATCAAAAAATTAGCTAAGTGTGCTGGGGCACACCTGTGGTCCCAGCTGCTCAGGAAGCCGGGGTGGGAGGATTGCTTGAGCCCCAGAGGTGGAGAGTGCAGTGAGCCGTGACTACACCACTGCACTCCAGCCTGGGCGACAGAGTGAGACCGTGTCTCAAAAAGAAAAAAGAGAAAAAAAGAACCTGGGAGGTGATAAGAAACTGCCTCATGACAGCCTTACTGGAAGACAGGAAGGCAGCCACTCCCTGTCTTCCTCAATTCTCATGTTCTGGGAAGCCCATAGGGTATTCCACCAAGGCTTAGGTCAGCTGCGGTGAGGCCTTGCCTACATGGCTGATGTGGAGACATGCATGGTTTCACCCACGAGGGTACCACAGAGGAATCAGCCCTTTAGCAGGGTTAAGATGTCTCTTCCCAGGCTGGGCGCGGTGGCTCGCACCTGTAATCCTAGCACTTTGGGAGGCCGAGGCGGGTGGATCACCTGAGGTTGGGAGTTCGAGACCAGCCTGACGAACATGGTGAAACCCCATCTCTTACAAAAAATATAAAAATTAGCTGGGCACAATGGTGGGCACCTGTAATCCCAGCTACTCAGGAGGCCAAGGCAGAAGAATTGCTTGAACCCGGGAGGCGGAGGCTGCAGTGAGCTGAGATTGCACCACTGTACTCTAGCCTGGGTGACAGAGCAAGACTCTGACTCAAAAAAACAAAACAAAACACTTCTAGTCTCTCCCCCTTGAGGGCTGGTAGCAGGAAGGAGAGTCTTCATTCCAGGAAGGCAATTGTGGGCCGATTCTGCCTCCAACTCCCTGTTCACCTCCTTTTCCCTTACTAGCTGCTAGAAAGAAGGCAGGAGAAGTAAGGGGATGAGAGAGTTTCTAAATGGCTGGATACCTTGCCATTTTTCTATTCTTTTTTTCTTTTTCTTTTTTAT
>NW_022437028.1:6754204-6810439 GCF_009761245.1 Sapajus apella
TTTTTTTTTTTTTTTGAGATAGAGTCTTACTCTGTCGCCCAGGCTGGAGTGTACTGGCATCTCAGCTTACTGCAACCTCCACCTCCCGGGTTCAAGCCATTCTCCTGCCTCAGCCTCCTGAGTAGCTGGACTACCGGTGTGCACCACCATGCCTGGCTAATTTTTGTCTTTTTAGTAGAGACAAGATTTCACCATGTTGGCCAGGCTGGTCTTAAATTCCTAACCTTAAGTGATCCTCCTGCCTTGGCCTCCCAAAGTGCTGGGATTACAGGCGTGAGCCACTGCCCCTGGCCCAGGATGCCTTGCCTTTTTTCTGATTCTGTCCAAAATCTAGAGCTGATTTATCTTTTTTTTTTTTTTTGAGACAGAGTTTCACTCGTTACCCAGGCTGGAGTGCAATGGCGCGATCTCAGCTCACCGCAACCTCCGCCTCCTGGGTTCAGGCAATTCTCCTGCCTCAGCCTCCTGAGTAGCTGGGATTACAGGCGTGAGCCACTGCGCCCGGCATAATTTTTGTATTTTTAGTAGTGACGGGGTTTCACCATGTTGACCAGGATGGTCTCGATCTCTTGACCTCATGATCCACCCGCCTTGGCCTCCCAAAGTGCTAGGATTATAGGCGTGAGCCACCACGCCCGGCCTCTTTTTTAAATATTTATTTGTTATATATTCTTTGTTGAGACAGGGTCTTACTGTTGCCCAGGCTGGAGTGTAGTGATGTGATCAAGGGATCCTTCCACCTTGGCCTGGAGCTGACTTTTTTGTGGGCTGGTGATGTAACCCACAGGAAATACTTGTGTCTGCCTTTCCTAGATAAACTCTAGGAGTGCGGCCTCCCCTATCCTGAAGCCACAGGCCACTTTAGCTTTTCCAGACACAAGGCGGAGAGCAGTGTACTTTTCCACAGCGGGAGGTAGCCTGTCTGGCTCTGCAGAGGGGCTGAGAAGCTCCGCCCGCCATCCTGCCTTCTCGGGAGGAACTCAGCGTAGCCACAGCTCCCAGTCCCTTTTCTTTTCTTTTTTGAAAAAGTCTTGCTGTCTTGCCCACACCAGAGTACAGTGGCACGATCTTGACTCACCGCAACCTCCGCTTCCTGGGTTCAAGTGATTCTCCTGCCTCAGCCTCCTGAGTAGCTGGGATTACAGGCATGTGCCACCATGTCCGGCTAATTTTTTTGTATTTTTAGTAGGGACGGGGTTTCTTTCTTTTTTTTTTTTTTAAGATGGGGTTTCACCATGATGGCCAGGCTGGTCTTGAACTCCTGATCTCAGGTGATCCACCCATCTTAGCCTCCTAAAGTGCTAGGATTACAGGCGTAAGCCACCACGCCTGGCCAGGGATGGGGTTTCAACATGTTGGCCAGGCTGGTCTTGAACTCCTGACCTCAAGTGATCCACCTACCTCAGCCTCCCAAAGTGCTGGGATTACAGGCATGAGTTACCAGCCCTGCCCTGCCTTCCCCTCCCCTTCCCTCTCCCCTCCCCTTCCCTTCCCTTCTTTCTCCCATCCCCTCCCCTCCCCTTCCCCCTCCCCTCCCCTTCCCTTCCCCCCTTCCCTTTCCTTCCCTGCATTCCTTTTCTTTTTTGTTTCTGTTTTCGGAGACAGGGTCTTGCTGTCTCCCAGGCTGGAGCGCAGTGGCATGAACATAGCTCACTGCAGCCCTTGACCTCCATGGCTCAAGCAATCCTCCCATCTCAGCCTCCAGAGTAGCTGGGACCACAGGTGTGCACTACCATGCCTGGCTAAATTTATTTTTGTATTTTTTGTAGAGATGGGGTCTCACCATATTGCCCAGCTGGTCTTGAACTCCTGAGCTCAAGCGATCCACCTACCTCAGCCTCCCAACATGCTGGGATTACAGGCTCCAGCCACTGCCCCCCCGGCCCGCTTTTCTTTTTTTCAGCTCCTTCCTGTACTTAAAATAGATGAGATGGATCAGGAGCCATAGAATCAGCCTGTGGCCATCTCCTCTGCCAATTCTGCATTTGCTAATTTAGCACTGGAATTTCACATCTATTGCAAATGTTTGCTTTAGAGACAGTGTGTCCCTCTGTTGCCCAGGTTGGAGTGAAGTGATGGGATCATAGCTCACTGCAGCCTTGACCTCCTGGGCTCAAGTGATCCTCTCGCCTTGGCCTCCTGAGTAGCTGAAACCACAGGCATGCACCACCACACCCTGCTGAGTTTTAAATTAAAAAATTTTTTTTGAGATGGAGTCTCACTCTGTTGCCCAGGCTGGTCCTGAACTCCTGGTCTCAAGCAGTCCTCCTGCTTGGGCCTCCCAAAGCACTGGGATTGCAATTTTGAGTTTCAGTGGGGAATTTTAGCATCATGATATTCACATTCTAAAATATTTATCCCTTTTGAGTATCATAGACTCATGGTCTTTTACAAACTCAACTTAGTCCACTGATTATATATATATATATTTGTTTTTTTTTTTTTCTTTTCCTTGGGATGATCCAGGTGAAAATTTTTTTTTTTTTTTTTGAGATAGGATCTCACTCTGTCACTCAGGCTGGGGTGCAGTGGTGCGATCATGGCTCACTGCAGCCTCAATCTACTAGGCTCCAGTGATCCTCCCACCTCAGCCTCCTAAGTAGCTGGGACTACAGGTATGCACCACCGCACTCGGCTAATTTTTAAATTTTTTGTAGAGACGGGGTCTCACTTATTGCCCAAGCTGGTCTCAAACTTCCAGCCTTAAGCGATCCTCCCACCTCAGCCTACCAAAGTGCTGGAATTACAGGCATGAGCCACAGTGCCCAGCCTATAATTTTTTATTTTTTATTTTTAGAAGACAGGGTCAGGCTAGGCACTGTGGTTCTCACCTGTAATCCCAGCACTTTGGAAGTTGAGGTGAGTGGATCACCTGAGGTCAAGAGTTTGAGACCAGCCTGGCCAACATGGTGAAACCCCGTGTCTACTAAAAATACTAAAATTAGCTGGGTGTGGTGACAGGCACCTGTAATCCCAGCTACTCAGGAGGCTGAGAGATGAGAATTGCTTGAACGCAGGAGGCGTAAGTTGCAGTAACCGGAGATCGCGCCATTGTATTCCATTTTTTTTTTTTTTTTGAGACAGAGTCTCCCTCTGTCGCCAGGCGCCAGGCTGGAGTGCAGTGGTGCGGTCTCAGCTCACTGCAACCTCTACCTCCCATGTTCAGGTGATTCTCCTGCCTCAGCCTCCTGAGTAGCTGGGAGTACAGGCGCGCACCACCATGCCCGGCTAATTTTTGTATTTTTAGTAGAGACGGGGTTTCACCATGTTGGCCAGGATGGTCTCGATCTCTTGACCTCGTGATCCACCCGCCTTGGCCTCCCAAAGTGCTGGGATTACAGGCTTGAGCCACTGCACCTGGCCTAAATTACCTTTTATTTAAAAGCAAAAAGCTCATGAATTTATGCAGATATTTTAAACTTTTTTTTTTTTTTTTTTGAGACGGAGTTTCACTCATGTTACCCAGGCTGGAGTCTAATGGCGCGATCTCGACTCACCGCAACCTCCGCCTCCTGGGTTCAGGCAATTCTCCTGCCTCAGCCTCCTGAGTAGCTGGGATTACAGGCACGCACCACCATGCCCAGCTAATTTTTTGTATTTTTAGTAGAGACGGGGTTTCACCATGTTGACCAGGATGGTCTCGATCTCTTGACCTTGTGATCCACCCGCCTCGGCCTCCCAAAGTGCTGGAATTACAGGCTTGAGCCACCCTGCCCGGCCTAAACTTTTTTTTTTTTTGACAGAGTCTCACTCTTTCACCCAAGCTGGGGTGCAGTGGCATGATCTGGGCTCGCTGCAAACTCACTGGGGTGCAGTGGCATGATCTGGGCTTACTGGCCTCCTGGGTTCAAGCAATTCTCCTGCCTCACCCTCCCAAGTAGCTGGGATTACAGGCGCCCACCACCATGCCCAGGTAATGTTTTCTATTTTTTTTTTTTTTTAAGATGGGGTTTCACCATGATGGCCAGGCTGGTCTTGAACTCCTGACCTCAGGTGATCCACCCACCTCAGCCTCCCAAAGTGCTAGGATTACAGGCGTGAGCCACCGCACGTGGCGTTTTCTATTTTTAATAGAGACAGGGTTTCGCCATATTGTCCAGGCTGGTCTCGAACCCCTGACCTTGGTTGATCCACCCACCTCGGCCTCCCAAAGAGCTGGGATTACAGGCGTGAGCCAATGCAACTAGCCAGATATTTTAAACTTAATTATAATTTACTATGCTCTTTCTACTACTGACATTAAAGTCTTCTATTTTCTCCTATTTTGAGATACTATTCATTATTTTTTATTCTCTGTACTATGTAACAGCTTTTTATCAAATTTTACATACTTTGTTTTAAAGTATTAGGCCAAGTCATGTGTTTAAATAACAATGTTATTTAAAGTTTGAAAGCTTTAATTTTCTGAAACAAGACTGGGCCTTCTCCAAGAGCATTATAAAAGAATAGCGGTAATCCTTCGTTGTTTCACTTTTTAATAGCTTTTTTTTTTTTTTTTTTTTTTTACAGAGTTTTACTCTTACTGCCCAGGCTGCAGTGCAATGGCGCGATCTCGGCTCACCACAACCTCTGCCTTCTAGGTTCAAGCGATTCTCCTGCCTCAGCCTCCCGAGATTACAGGCATGTACGACCATGCCCAGCTAATTTTTTGTATTTTTATTTATTTTTGTTTTGTTTTTATTTATTTATTATGATTTTTTTTTTTAAGACGGGGTTTACCATGTTGGTCAGGCTGGTCTTGAACTCCTGACCTCAGGTGATCTGCTCGCCTTGGCCTCCAAAGTGCTTGGATTACAGGCGTGAGCCACCACGCCCAGCCAGTGTTTTGTATTTTTAGTAGAGAAGTGGGTTTCTCCATGTGGGTCACGCTTGTCTCGAACTCCCTACCTCAGGTGATCCGCCCGCCTGGGCCTCCCAAAGTATTGTGATTACAGGTGTGAGCCACCGCCCCCAGCCTTTTACAATTGTTTTGTTTTGTTTTTGAGATGGAGTCTCCCTCTGGCACCCAGGCTGGACCAGGTTCAAGCGATTCTCCTTCCTCAGCCTCCTGAGTAGCTAGCATTACAGACGCGCACCACAACACCTGGCTAATTTTTGTATTTTTAGTAGAGACAGAGTTTCACCATGTTGGTCAGGCTGGTCTCAAACTCCTGAGCTTGTGATCTGCCCGCCTCTTTTTAACAAGCTTTATTGAGGAAAAACTGACATACAATATGCTGCATATTTAAAGTATATAATTTGGGTGAGGCACAATTGTTCACACCTGTAATCCCAGCACTTTGGGAAGCCGGGACAGGAGCATCACTTGAGCCCAGGATCTTGAGGCCAGCCTGGGCAACATAGTAAGACGCCCCCGCCCCGGCCCCTGTCTCTACAAAAAATTATTAAAAAATAGCTGAGCATGTGGCCAGGCGTGGTGGCTCACACCTGTAATCACAGCACTCTGGGAGGCCAAGGTGGGCAGATCCTGAGGTCAGGAGATTGAGACCATCCTGCCTAACATGGCGAAACCCCGTCTTCTACTAAAATACAAAAATTTAGCCAGGCATCGTGGTGTGCGCCTATAGTCCCAGCTACTCGGAAGTCTGAGGCAGGGGAATCGCTTGAACCTGGGAGGCAGAGATTGCAGTGAGCTGAGTTGTGCCACTGCATTCCAGCCTGGTGACAGAGCAAGACTCCTTCTCAAAAAAAAAAAAAAAAAAAAAAAAAAAAAAAAGCTGAGCATGGCAGTGTGCTGCTGTTGTACCAGCTACTTGGAAATCTGAGGCGGAAGATTGCTTAAGCCCAGGAATTCAAGGATGCAGTGAGCTAGGATGGTGCCACTGTCCTTCAGCCTGGACAACAGAACAAGACCCTATCTTGGTAAATACATAAATAAATAAACATATACAATTTGACACACATATGCACCGTGAAACCATTACTACAAAGAAGGAAATGAAGAAGGGCTCTATGCCCCCAAAGTTTGCTCTCACCTTGTTAAATCCCTCACTCTTGTCCGTTTCTTTTCTTTCCTTTAAACAAAGTTCTCTCCGTCTCTCAGGCTGGAATGCAGTGGCACGATCTTGGCTTACTGCAACCTCTGACTCCCAGGTTCAAGCAATTCTCGTGCCTCAGCCACCTGAGTATCTGGGATTAGAAGCACCTGCCACCAAGCCCAGCTAGTTTTCGTATTTTTAGTAGAGACAGGGTTTCTCCATGTTGGCCATGGCTGGTCTTGAACTCCTGGCCTCAGGTGATCCACCCTCCTCGGCCTCCCAAAGTGCTGGGATTACAGGTGTGAGCCACCGCAGCTGGCCTCTACTTACCTGTTGATATATACATGGGTTGTTTCCAGTTTGGGGTTATTACAAATAAGGCCACCAGGAATATTATCTGCAAGTCACTGTGTAGATATATGATTTCATTTCTTGGTTAAATATCTTGGAGTGGAATGGCTGAAGTCTATGGTACATATATTTTTAACTTTTTAAGAAGCTACCAAATTGTCTTCCATATTGCTTTAAGCATTTTGCATTTTTGCCAGCTAAGGGTGAGAATTCTAGTTGTTTTGCGTTCTCATGAACACGGGGTGGCCAGTGTTTCTAACTGTAGACGTGGTAATAGGTGTGTCTTGGAATTTCATGGTTTAATTTGCATTTCCCTAATGGCTGAGGTTGAGTATCTTTTTTTTTTTTTTTTGAGACAGAATCTCGCCCTGTTGCCCAGGCTGGAATGCAATGGTGCAATCTCTGCTCACCACAGCCTCCGCCTTCCAGGTTCAAGCAATTCTCTGCCTCAGCCTCCCAAGTAGCTGGGATTACATACAGGTGCTCACCACCATGCCCGGCTAATTTTTGTATTTTTAGTGGAGAATGGGTTTTACTATCTTGGCCAGGCTTGTCTTGAACTCCTGGCCTCAAGTGATCTGCCTGCCTCTGCCTCCCAAAGTGCTGGGATTACAAGTGTGAGCCACTGTGTCCAGCTGCCTTCCGTATTTTTTGCAGAGTGGGGTGGGTCTCACTCTGTTGCCTAGGCTGGTCTTGAACTTCTAGCCTCAAGCAATCGTCCCACCTCAGCCTCCCAAAGTGCTGGGATTACCAGTGTGAGCTACTGCGATTGTCCAAATCAGGGATCTTTTCACAGCATGTCTAGCTTGTTACAGAACCCCAAAGTATCATTCATGCTCATCAGTGACTGAAATTACAGCAGTTGTGAGGGCTGCTATTAGAGCTTGGTATTTAAAGTGTTAATAAAGAAGCATGTATATTCCCACATCACCAGTTAAAAAAATATTTTGATTACTTTTTAATTGTATTGAGTATTTTGACTGAATTTCAGGATAATTGGTTTCCTTTGCAACTCTAGGTATTTAATTCTGTGCACTTTAAACATTATGCTGTGCAGAGCATAACAGTTCTCCCCAGACTGTCAGGGGCCTGAGGCACAAAAGAGATTAGAAACTCCTGGCTTAGAGCCTTTTAGGGGAAAGGTCAGCACTACAGAAAACTTTCTACCTTGCCAAATGCATGTTTTTTCTTATTAAAGGATCTTGAGGCAGGGTGCGGTCTCTCACGCCTGTAACCCCAGCTCTTTGGGAGGCTGAGGTGGGCAGATCACCTGCGGTCAGGAGTTCGAGACCAGCCTGGCCAACATGGTGAAACCCTGTCTCTACTAAAAATAAAAAAGTTAGCTGGGCATAGTAGTGGGTACCTGTAGTCCCAGCTACTCGGGAGACTGAGGCACGAGAATTGCTTGAACCTGGGAGGTGGAGGTTGCAGTGAGCTGAGATCACACCACTGCACTCCACCCTGAGTGACAGAGCAAGACTCTATCTCAAAAAACAAAAACAACAACAACAAAAGAAAAAAGATTTTGGGCTGAGGCAGGAGGATCACTTAGGCAACATAGCGAGACCCCTCATCTCTCCAAAAAAAAAAAAAAAAGGCCGGGCGCGGTGGCTCAAGCCTGTAATCCCAGCACTTTGGGAGGCCGAGGCGGGTGGATCACGAGGTCAAGAGATTGAGACCATCCTGGTCAACAAGGTGAAACCTCGTCTCTACTAAAAAAAAAAAAAAAAAAAAAATTAGCCTGGCGTGGTGGCATCCACCTGTATTCCCAGCCACTTGGGAGGCTGAGGTGGGAGGATTATTTGAGTCCAGGAGACTGAGGCTGCAGTGAGCTGTGATTGCCCCACTGCACTCCAGCCTCGGCAACAGATCAAGCTGCTCTCTAAGATAAATAAGAAATAAATACAGAATTTGGGGACAATGATTGAGATTCATTACTCAACATTCACATTAGTGAATTACTTTGCTTTTTTTTTTTTCCCTTTTTGAGACAGAGTCTCACTCTGTCACCCAGGCTGGAGTGCAGTGGCACAATCTTGGCTCACTGCAACCTCCACCTCCCGGGTTCAAGCTATTCTCCTGCCTCAGCCTCCCCAGTTGCGAGCTGGTATTATAGGTGCGTGCGGCTACACCTGGCTAATTTTTGTATTTTTAGTAGAGACGGGGTTTCACCATGTTGGCCAGGCTGGTCTCAAACTCCTCACCTCAAGTGATTCGCCTGCCTCAGCCTCTCAAAGTGCTGGGATTACAGGCAAGAGCCACCACACCCAGCCACTTTGCAGCCCCTTAATACTAGGCATGTAAGAGCCCCTCAATGTCCCAGCAAGTTTATTTCTTCTACCCCAAAGCGGCTAGAACTTTTCTAAGTTAGAAGTCCCCAACAGGGGCTAAGGTGAGCTCAGGAGGACAGAAAAGCCTTCCCTACAGCAGGAAGGCAAAGTCTCGATGGAGGTTGATTTTCAGTAGAAAGACCATAAAAAGAGGGTGACACCATCTCCCCTAAAAAAAAAGGAAAGAAAGAAAAAGAAAAATGTAACTGAAGTGCCTACCAGAAAGAACTGATTTTTATTTTATTTTGTATGCCAATTCCATTTATTTATTTATGAGACAAGTCTCGCTCTGTTGCTGGAGTGCAGTGGCATGATCTCGGCTCCCTGCAACCTCCACCTCCCGGGTTCAAGCAATTCTCCTGCCTCAGCCTCCCAAGTGGCTGGGATTACAGGCACCCGCCACCACGCTTGGATACTTTTAAAAATATTTTTAGCAGAAGAGGGGTTCCATCATGTTGGCCAGGCTGGTCTTGAACTCCTGACCTCAGGTGATTTGCCGGCCTCAGCCTCCCACAGTGCTGGGGTTACAGGCGTGAGCCACTCTGCCGGCCCAGTGGGTCCAAGTCTTGAGTCTGCCCCTGTTCTTCTGCCCAGCCCAAGCCTCAGCCCAGAGCCCCCTCTGTTCTTGTAAGAGTGGAATGGGGGCTTGCACTTGGCCTGGTATAGACCCCAAACCACCAGAGCACAGGGTCAGAAGGGCTCCAGCGACACCTGAATGGAGCTGCTGGAAGCAGAGGTGGCAGGGTGCTCTCCTGAGTGCTGAATTTGTTTTCTTCCCTCACCATGGTGGCAGCAGGGGGGCCCTGCTCTGTCACTTCCTGGTGATTTTGTGCACGGGGCCTGGGTGGCTGAAAGCCCTGGGAGCCGCCCAAGGGTGCTCGTGCCCCTTTTATGGGGAAGAGTCTGTGGGTGTCTCAGTTGTAGCCCTGAGAGCTTTAGATGCCCAGGGATCTGAAATATGCATCACTGGCCGGGCACAGTGGCTTGTGCCTATAATCCCAGCCTTTAGGGAGGTTGAGGTGGGTGGATCGCCTCCCATCCAGGATGGCTCAGGAGTTGGACACCACCCGCCTGGCCAACACGGTGAAACCCTGTCTCTACCAAAAAAAAAAAAAAAATTAGCTGGGTGTGGTGGTGCATGCCTGTAGTCCCAGATACTAGGGAGGCTGAAGTGGAAGGATAGTTGGCACTCGGTAAGTCGAAGCTGCAAGTGAGCCAAGATCATGCCACTGTACCTGTCTCAAAAAAGAAAGAAAAAGAAGAGGAAAGAAAGAAGAGAGAAAGACAAGAAAGAGAAGAAAGAGAAAGAGAAAGAAAAAAGGAAAGAAAGAAAAGGAAGGGAAGGAGAAAGAAAAGAAAGAAAGAAGAAAAAAGAAAGAGAGATGCCTCATTGGCCCAAGCTCTGTAAGGCCGTCCTGGGCAAGGGGACAGTGGGTCTGTGACCCCAGGTCTGGGGCGCTGGGGAGAAGGCAGATGTTTGGCTCGGCAGGAACAAGATCTTTCTTGAACACTGCCTGGGGACTAGGGTGCTGGGTCTGCCAGCAGGCAGTGTCTCGAGGGCCTGGGGTCATGGGAGCCACAGCTGGAACTCTACTTGTGGGTAGGTATGGGGTATGAATGGGACAGGGTGGGGTGGGGTGTGAATGGAGTGGAGCGCGGTGGTTGGGAGGGCTCTTTAAACTTCTTCTAAGTCTACGACCGAGCTGGGAGAGCCAGCCTCTTCCCCTGTCCAATCCCCTAAGGGCTAAGATGGAGACATCCTGCCCCGCCACCCTGTCCGCACCGCCATATATCACGCATCTGTCCAAAGACGCTTTTCGCTCCTAGTTGGGGCCCTGACTCCTCCGTCTGGCATACAAGGTCTCCGCATAACCTGGGCGTGCTCTCCATCCCCCACTGTTCCCTGAATGCCCGTCTTCTCTCTCCAGCACCCCTCATTGTTACCACCTGTCTCTCTCTCCCTCGCAGCTTCACTAAAGGCCCCTCCCGATCCCCCTGCTGTTGGACCCTCTTTTGGGTGCTGCCCGACGCCCCATGGGGAGTCCCTCAGCTGTCCCACCAGAGACAGAGCTTCACGGGACCTGACAGGTATCAGGCCACGCTGGGCTGGACGGGGGTCCCTGATGGACGGCGGTCTCTGAGTGTCCGCTCCGCAGTCCCCGACTCGGCTGCCTTCCCCGTGGGAGAAAGGACAACAGGAGAGCCGGGTGCAGTCCCTAAAACAGGCTTTTTAATAACATCGTGTCTTCACTGAAGAGCTTGGCGTGTCCCACCCGGGCGGCGCCGCGGGCTAGTAGAAGGAGTATTGGTTCTCCACGGCGCGGGCGCGGCCGGGCGTGGCCTCTGGGGGCTCCTCGGCGGCTGCGGCCACGGCCTCCAGCAGGCGTTCCGCGCTGTCGCTGCGGCTCCGCACGCTGAGCGGGCCCTCGACCGGGCGCGGAGGGGCCGGCCCCGATGCGGCCGAGGACGACGAGGTGGACGATGAGGAGGCGCCGGCGGCGTCGGAGGGCGAAGCGGGCGGGCAGGCGGCTGCGGCGAGGCTGGAGAAGTAGTGCTGGCCGGCCGGCTCGCTCCAGCAGGCCGGGGGCGCGGGCGCGGCGGGGGGCGCGGGGCCAGGCTCTGAAATGAGGCGGCAGCAGGGCGTGAGTGGGGGCTCGGGCTGGCCACACCCGGGAGGGAAGCCGGGATCGCTCAGGGGACCAGGGCCCACGTTCAGGTTTCCGGGTTGCAGCCCACGTCCTCGGACACACATGCACACACACCCGCACCGATGCATAAACAGGAGCACACACAGGCTTACAGGCACCTGCGCAGGCGCGCGCGCGCACACACACACACACACACCTAACCATGCGTGTGCACATGCATAAATGCACGCACACGCATGTGCACACACATGTACACATAAGACACGCTCGCACACACGCACACACACAAGCACATGCGCGCCATGCACGCATACACACGTGCATGTATACACACATGCGCACACACACCCGCACCGATGCATAAACAGCACACACAGGCTTACAGGCACCTGCGCAGGCGCACACATACATACCTAACCATGCGTGTGCACACACATGCACACATAAGACACATGGTCGCACACATGCACACACACAAGCACATGCGCGCCATGCACGCATACACACGTGCACGTATACGGACATGCACGCACACCCGCACTGATGCATAAACAGGAGCACACACAGGCTTACAGGCACCTGCGCAGGCGCACACACATACACATACCTAAACATGCGTGTGCAAGTGCAAATACACGCATGTGCACACACATGCAGAGGCACACGCTCGCACACATGCACACACACAAGCACCTGTGCGCCCATGCACGCATACACACGTGCACGTATATGCACATGCACACACACCCAAAGCGCGTGCACACACACGCACATGTACACATAATGCACACATTCGTACACAGGCACACACAAGCACATGCACGCCCACGCACACCCACAAGTGCGTGCACGCACACACTGCACATGCACGCACATGCACCCATGCCCTTAGTCGGTCCCAGCAGCTTTGCACTGAGCCTTCCTGGTGCAGGGCTTGGGAATCCATACCCCCAGCTCCTTCCATCCCCCACCCCACATCCCTGTCCCCTCCCGCATTCGCCCAACTGCACTGCTCTTGGGCGCCCCCTTCCCCTTTCCAGGAATCATTAGGGACAAGGCCGCCTCTGGGCTGCCACTTCTGCCTCTATTCCTGATGGCCTGACTGCTTGCAATGGCTGTGGCCAGGCTAGGGTGGGAGTGGCACGGCTGAGGCTATGGGACTGGAGACCTGCGGCTCATCCCACCCCAGGGGCCAGCTTCTTGAGTAATCAAACAAGCCAGGTGGTGGCATCTTACCTGGCGGGGGGCCCTGAGCCCGCACGTAGCTGCGGAGGGTGATGTCGGCCGAGCCCCCTGACTCTAGTGGGATGGGGTGCGTGTGGAAGTGGCGGAGCATGTCAAGCACAGACTGGAACCACAGGTGCTGCACGTGACACTGGCCGTGGCCGTTCAGGGACAGGCGCAGGTGCTGTGGGTACAGGTGGGTGTGGTCAGAGGCGGGGCTGGGGCTGGGCAGCTGGGTAAGCACCTTTGGGGGTTTATGGAAGGACCCAGGCTCACAGGGGCTGTGTGGGGCTGTGTCAGAGCTGGGGGCCCCTCTCACATGAGCCCCCTCTGGGGGTGGGGAATGGGGGCAATGGAGCCAGGTGGGACAGAAAGCATCAGGCATTGTCCCCACGCTGGGAGCACCCCCACTATGGGCCTATGCCCCACACACCTCTAATCTCTAATCCCTCCCCAACCCAGACGATAGTGATTACTACCCCCATGTTAGAGATGGGGAAACCAAGTCCCGGGAGCTGGGGTGACTTGCCCATGGTCTCAGAGCACAGAGCGGGGAAGAGAACTCCTGTTTGGGTGGTTCCCCCAGCCCAGGAGGCTAGAGGTTGGCCCTCTGTCTCTGCAGAGCCAAAACCCGGGGGCGTGGAGAGCTCCCCAGGGCCGGCATGAGGCAGGTGCCTCAGAGTAGGAAGCCGCCGGCCTGTGGTCTCCAGTGGTGAGCTGCAGGTCTCTGACTTAGCCCTAGTTTGCTCAACATGTATCCCACTGCAGAAAAAAGTGGCTGTCTCTGGGGTGGGTGTGCCAAGAGGGGAGCAAGAGGAGCGGTCTGAGGGTACACACGAGGCCCCAAGCCCAGGAGGGGGGCTGCTCTGGCCGCCTACATAAAAGACAGACAATTGGCCCGGCGAGGTGGCTCACGCCTGTAATCCCAGCACTTTGGGAGGCCAAGGCAGGCAGATCACAAGGTCAAGGGATCAAGACCGTCCTGGCCAACAGGATGACCATCTCTACTAAAAATACAAAAATTGGCTGGGCGTGGTGGCTCGCGCCCAGCAACTCAAGAGGCTGCAACTCAAGCCATTCTCCTGCCTCAGTCTCTTGAGTTGCTGTAATCCCAGCAACTCAAGAGGCTGAGGCAGGAGAATGGCTTGAACCTGGAAGGTAGAGGTTGCAGTGAGCCGAGATTGCACCACTGCATTCCAGCCTGGTGACAGAGCAAGACTCTGTCTCAAAAAAAAAAAAAAAAGAAAGACAGTTGGCCAGGCATGGTGGTTCATGCTTGTAATCCCAGCACTTTGGGTGGCTGAAGTGAGAGATCAATGGAGGTCAGGAGTTCGAGACCAGCCTGGCCAACATGGTGAGATTCTCCCTGTTTCTTTAAAAAACAAAAAATACAATCCTTGGAGCAGGGTGGTGGTCCCACAGTGAGCTCTGCCACTTAGCAGGGTAAGTTGCCAGGACAATGCAGGGACTCAGCCTAAGAGAAACAGCACAGAGGGGTCCCACCACAGCCTCACAGCTGGTCAGAGTCTGAGCAGGGCACAGCTGGGCCCCAAGGGTGAGGAGAAGCAAGGTGGGTGCATCCTGATCTGCCAGACCTTCTAGATGTTTACTCCGTGAAGGTAGAAAGAGTTGCCTCTAGGAAGGTAGTGATCTTCCCACCCAGGAGGTATGTAAGCGGGAGGCTGCGGTTCCTGCTTTATCCCACCAGCCAATTATCAGGCCTGGGGCCGTCATGTCCACTCTGGGAGAAGAGCAGCCAGGTAGACAGGTGAGAGGCAGGTTCAAGGCTGGGTCTTGTTCCAGGAAGGAGAGGAGCTCCCCGCCCACCCTGTGTTCTCCCATCCTAGCCTCTGGCTCGGGCATGAGTCAGATCCAGGTTCTCTGGAGGCTGCCTGGAGTAGCACTGGCCGAGAAATAGACTGCACGTCACCAGCGATGGCCTTAAGGGCCTGGTTGTCTGAGGAACTGGTAAGAGTGGCTGCTTCCCTGGGGCAGGTGCTACCTTCTGCATGGTGGGGCCAGCCCGGGGAGGAGAGAAGCCACTAGAGGGCCCACACTGGGCCACTAGGGCTTAGGGCAGCTGGCGTCCCAGCAGAGAGACAGTGTCCCCCAGCTGCAGGCTTGGAGCAGGAGTCTGGGAGTTCTCCTGCCTCTAGTAGGGGCCGCCAGGAAATCCGTCCTGGCAGGAGCCCGGGCTGAGCGTTTCCTTATCGGAAACCTGGGATGCAGGGGGCAGGCACTGAGGTTCCTGCCTTCTCTGTCCACACTGTACCCTCCCATAATCGTTTGGCTTTGCTGTCAAATTTTCCTTGGAATTTTAGGTCAATAGGCCAGGTGCAGTGGCTCAGGCCTGTAATCCCAGCACTTTGGGAGGCCGAGGTGCATGGATCACCTGAGTCAGGAGTTCAAGACCAGCCTGGCCAACATGGTGAAACCCCGTCTCTACTAAAAATACAAAAATTAGCCAGGTGTGGTGGTGCATGTCTGTAATCCCAGCTATTTTGGAGGCTGAGGCAGGAGAATCGTTTGAACCCAGGAGGCAGAAGTTGCAACATGTTGAAACTGAACCATTGCACTCCAGCCTGGAGGACAGAGTGAGACTCCGTCTCAAAAACACAAAAACAAAGCATTTGAGGTCAACGTGGCCTGCAATCCTCTTCCCTGAGCCCGCCGCCTGGGTGTACCTTCATACCTCCAATCCAGCTGGGTGCTGTCAGGATTGCCCTTCCCGCCTGTCTTCCCCTCCACAATTCTCCCTCCCCTGCAGATCTGAGGTCAGGGTGTGCCCTCCAATGCTGAGCCCCGCCCCAGGCCCTGCACAGCCCTCCCACCCAGCCCAGCTCCTCCTCCCCTGCTGGGTCTGTAGGGTTTGGCCACGTGGGTTTCTCAGGGGTTGTGACCTGACTTGGACAGGGAAGAAGAGGGGCGGTCTGGGGTGGGTAGGGCTCTGAGGGCCTTGGTTGGCTCCAGACCTGCAGAGGGGAGTCTCTGGGTGGAGACCCTCAGAAGCTCCAGTGCTATGAGATCTCCCTCACACAGGGGCTGAGAGGACTTGCAAATTTGGGTTCTTAGAGAGGCTCAGCTGCCGGTTCCCCATCTGGGGAATGGAGAATGTGAATCAGGGCTGACTGCAGTTCCACAGTGATGGGTAGGAGAGTCACAGGTGGCTCACGGAGCATGGAAGTCATGCCACACCTGTTCACCTGCAGCTGCTCCCGGGACACAGCCTCAGGACTGGGGTCACCACGGCCCCGCTCCCCCAGGGCTGGGTACTGCACCCCTGTGGGCCCCCCATGCACACTTGCCTTGGCCTTGCCCTGGAAGTTGAAGGTCAGCACATACTCCCCAGGCCGAGTCTCACTTTGACGGATCACGAAGAGGCCGTGGTTCCGGGGCCCCCCGGCCAGAACCAGCTGAGCAGCCCTGACCCGGGACAGCGTTCCGTGGAACCAGGGGTAGTCGCACAGCTCCAGCTCGGGCTCAGCTTCAGCATCTGTCTCTGCACCCTCCTCCCCTGAGGCGGGATCACAGTGTGAGGAACATGGCGGGGACAAATAAATGTAAGAAGAGAGGCGGCATCTTGTTGGTTTTTTACATGCAAAACGGAGTTGGAATCATTTTAAAAATTTATGTTGGTTTTACGTACAGTCATGTACCACTATGGCAGGCTAATTTTTGTATTTTTAGTAGACATGGGGTTTCACCATGTTGCCCAGGCTGGTCTTGAACTCCTGAGCTCAAGTAATCTGCCTGTCTTGGCCTCCCAAAGTGCTGGGATTATAGGCGTGAGCCACTGCGCCCAGCCGAAAATTTTTTTTTTTTTTTTTTTTTTTTTGAGACAGAGTTTCGCTCTTGTTACCCAGGCTGGAGTGCAATGGCGCGATCTCGGCTCACCGCAACCTCCACCTCCCGGGTTCAGGCAATTCTCCTGCCCCAGCCTCCTGAGTCGCTGGGATTACAGGCACGCGCCACCATGCCCAGCTAATTTTTTATATTTTTAGTAGAGACGGGGTTTCACCATGTTGACCAGGATGGTCTCGATCTCTTGACCTCGTGATCCACCCGCCTCGGCCTCCCACAGTGCTGGGATTACAGGCTTGAGCCACCGCGCCCGGCCTCCAGCCAAAAAATTTTATTTATTTAACTTATTTTTTGAGGTAGGGTCTTGCTCCGTCACCCAGGCTGAAGTGCAGTGGCACAATCATGGCTCACTACAGCCTTGACCTCCTGGGCGGAAGCAATCCTCTCACCTCAGCTTCCTGGGTAGCCACGATGCCTGGCCAATTTTTGTTTAGTTTCTGTAGAGACAGGGCCTTGCTTTGCTGTCCAGACTGGAAGTCCTGGGCTCAAGCAATCCTCCTGCCTTGGCTTCTTGAAGTGCTAAGATTACAGGTGTGAGCCATTGTGCCCAGCCAGAATAATTTTAGAATCAGGCAGGGAGCTGACTCAACCTAATGGTGAAGAATATGAGGTAAACTGAGGCACGGAGCTGTGAAGGACTATCTTGGAGTTGCTCTGTACGTCATCAACAAACCTGGGAACAAATCCAGTCTGCTGTTCCCAACCCCCAATTCCAACCCTCTGTACCCTTTTCTGTGAGCATCTTTCCCTCCCTCCCTCCCTTCCTTTTTTTGAGACATGGTCTCTCTCTGTTGCCCAGGCTGGAGTGAATGGTGTGATCACAGCTCACTGCAGCCTCAACCTCCTGGGCTCAAGTGATCCGCCCACTTCGGCCTCCCAAGTAGCTGGGACTATGGGCACATGCCAACGTGCCCAGCTAATTAAAAACATTTTTTTGTGGCCAGGCGTGGTGGCTCATGCCTGTAATTCCGCACTTTGGGAGGCCGAGGTGGGCGGATCACTTGAGATCAGGAGTTCAAAACCAGCCTGGCCAACATGGTGAAACCCTGTCTCTACTAAAAATACAAAAATGAGCCGGGTGTGGTGGTGGGTGCCTGTAATCTCAGCTACTCGGGAGACTGAGATGTGAAAATCGCTTGAACTGGAGGGTGAGAGTTGAAGAGCCATGATCCGCCACTGCACTCCAGCGTGGGCAACAAAATGAGACTCTGTCTCAAACGTTTTGTACAGATAGGGTCTTGTTACGCTGCCCAGACTAGTCTCAAATTCCTGGCTTCAAATGATCCTCAGTCTCACAAAGCACTGGGTAGGATTACAGGTGCGAGCCACTGCACCCAGCCCCTGTGAGCATTTTCTTTTCTTTCTTTCTTTTCTTTTTTTTGAGACAGAGTCTCACTCTGTCACCCAGGCTGGAGTTCAGTGGCTTGATCTCAGCTCACTGCAACCTCCACCCCCTGGCTTCAAGTGATTCTCCTGCCTCAACCTCCCGAGTAGCTAGGATTACAGGTGTGCACCACCATGCCCAGCTAATTTTTGTATTTCTAGTAGAGACAGGGGGGCCAGGCTGGTCTCAAACTCCTGACCTTAGGTGGTTCATCCACCTCATTGGGGTTACAGGCGTGAGCCACTGCACCCAGCTCCTGTGAACATTTCCTATCAAAACACTTGGTCCAGTGGGAGGGGCCAGGTTTTTAGACCAGTCTACAAAAGCCAGAAGTACTTCAGAGCTATGTGAAGGACCCAGGGACATGAGATGTCACCGCTTCTGAGGCTCATCAACGTTTTGGAGGGAGCCCACGGGTGGCCATGGCTGGGGTGGCGTCCAGGAGAGGTGGGGTGGGAAGATCAGGCTGTCCCCACTGGCACCTGTGTTATTGCTGTCGCTGCCGCTGCCGCTGCCGCCTGGGGATTCCAGGGTCTGCAGGAAGGTCTCTAGCGGGACATGGATCAGGGACTCTCTGATGGCATCTCGACCTCGGCTGTGGGGGGCTGTCACCACGGCTCCCACGGCTGTCGTCTCTGGGGGCCGGGGCGGGTCGGCTGCTGGAGAAGTAGCAGGTAAGAAGCACATATCTTTATCCGTACACCCTGAGTGTGCACCTCCTCCAACCTGTCTGCCTACCTACCGTCCGTCAGGAGCTCACAGCTGCAGGAGGCCACGCGGCTGGCCAGACAGCCTCCTCGGGAACAGGAGAGCTCAGTGTCTTCCTCACTGTCACTGTGAAGACAAGAAATGGAAGCCACGTCCTGCTGTGGGACTCGGACGTGGACCATGGGCTGCTTCCATGGCCAGGCAGTGGCTGACAGTACCGTGGCCAGCAACCAGCTCTCCTGCCTCTGGTCACCTCCCTCTGCCTCCACGTCCCTCTGTCCCACTCTCCGCTGGCTCTGTTGCCACCATGTGATTGACCAGGCCACTCTTGGGGCTCAGAAAACAATACCCCAAAATAAAGTCCTCAGCAGCAGCCTCAGAAACAAAGTTTTGCAGGGTGCGGTGGCTCACTCCTGTAATCTCAGCACTTTGAGAGGCTGAGTGGGTAGATCACGAGGTCACCAGTTTGAGACCAGCCTGACTAACATGGTGAAACCCCATCTCTACTAAAAATACAAAAATTAGCTGGGTGTGGTGGCATGTGCCTGTAATCCCAGCTACTCTGGAGGCTGAGGCAGGAGAATCGTTTGAACCTAGGAGGTGGAAGTTGTGGTAAGCCAAGATCATGCCATTGCACTCCAGCCTGGGCGACAGAGCCAGACTCTGTCTCAAAAAAAATAGTTTGTCACCGGGCGCGGTGGCTCACGCCTGTAATTCCAGCACTTTGGGAGGCTGAGGTGGGCGGATCACCTGTGGTCAGGAGTTTGAAACCAGCCTAACCAATATAGTGAAACCCCATCTTTAAAAAAAAAAAATATAGTTTTTCTCTGACCTTCTCCTGCCTACTGTCTCTCAGTCCTCTTCTCCTCAGATACACCAGAGAAATGAAAGTCCTTTCCCAAGGCAGGTCGCAGAAGCCAGAACCCCTTTTTCCAAAATGTAGCCCTAAAACCTAAAAATATTCTTTTTTTTTTTTTTTTTTTTGAGACGGAGTCTTACTCTGTCACCTGGGCTGGAGTGCAGTGGCATGATCTTGGCTCACTGCAACCTCTGCCTCCTGGGTTCAAGCAATTCTCCAGCCTCAGCCTCCAGAGTAGCTGGGATTACAGGTACCCACCACCACATCTGGCTACATTTTTTTGTGTTTCTAGTAGAGATGGGGTTTCACTGTACTGGCCAGGCTGGTCTCGAACTCCTGACTTCATGATCCACCTGCCTTGTCCTCCCAAAGTGCTAGGATTGTAGGCGTGAATCACTGCACCTGGCCAACCTAAAAATATTCTAGGTAAAAACTTGTCATAAAGAAATTATCCAGCCAGGCATGGTGGCTCATGTTTGTAATCCCAGCACCCTGGGAGCCGAGGTAGGAGGATCACTTGAGGCCAAGAGCTTGGGATCAGCTTGGGCAACATACTTAGACCCCTATCTTTTTTTTTTTTTTTTTTTTTTTAGGATGGAGTCCTGTTCTGTTGCCCAGGCCCCAGTGCAGTGACGCGATTTCAGCTCACTGCAACCTCTACCTCCTGGGAGTGATTCTCCTGCCTCAGCCTCCGGAGTAGCTGGGATCACAAGCATGCGTTATCATGCTCAGCTAATTTTTTTGGGTGTGTGTGTTTTTAGTAGAGACAGGGTTTCACCACGTTGGCCAGGCTGGTCTCGAACTCCTGACCATAGTTGATCCGCCTTCCTTGGCCTCCCAGAGTGCTGGGATCACAGGTGTGAGCCACCGGGCCTGGCTGAGAGATCCCTGTTTAATAAAAAAAAATTAGCTGGGCCTGGTGGTAAGGCAGGAGGATCAATGGAGCCCAGGAGTTGGAGGCTGCAGTCAGCTGTGATTATGCCACTGCCCTCCAGCTTGGGCAAGAGTACGAAAAAAATAAATAAATAAATAAATAAAAAGAAGGAAAGGAAAGAAAGAAAGAATTACCCAACCTACGGGTTTGAATGTAGGTCATCAGAGCCCCATTCAAGAAAGGGTTCTGTCCCACACCCAGAAGGAAGAAATGCTTCTCAGGGAGGCCAAGAAGAATCTGGACAGACAGGCCTGGCTGGGTCCCCTGCTCAGCCTATTCCCATTAGATCCTGACCTTTGTGTCTACACAGCTGTCTATACTTTCTGAACCTGAGCGTAACAATAGACGGTTTCCCCTATATCTCTTTTTTTTTTTAAGCTGGAGTCTCGCTCTGTTGCCGAGGCTGGAGTGCAGTGGTGGGATCTCGGCTCACTGCAACCTGTGCCTCCCGGTTTCAAGCGTTTTCCTGTCTCAGCCTCCTGAGTAGCTGGGATCACAGGGGCCCACCACCACACCACATTAATTTTTGTATTTTTAGTAGAGACGTGGTTTTGTCATGTTGGCCAGGCTGGCCTTGAACTCCTGACCTCATGTGATCCGCCTGTCTCAGGCTCCCAAAGTGCTGGGGTTACAGGTGAGAACCACCCCGCCTGGCCCTCCCTTGGATCTTTGAGTCTTCATTCTGAAGGCTCCCGTGTATACACGTTAAATACATTTATATGCTCTTTCTCCTATTAATCTGCTTTGTGTAGCTAAGCACACTGGCCCATGCCTGTAATCCCAGTGCTATGGGAGGCTGAGGCAGGCAGGTCTCTTGAACCCAGGAATTCAAGACCAGCCTGGGCAACATAGCAAGATCCCACCTCTTTTTTTTTTTTTTAAAGACGGGGTTTCACCATGTTGGTCAGGCTGGTCTTGAACTCCCAACCTAGGGTGATTCGCCCCCCCTTGGCCTCCAAAGTGCTTGGATTACAGGCGTGAGCCACCACGCCCGGCTGCAAGATCCCATCTCTAAAAAATAAAAATAAAAATTAGGCAGGGGGCAGTGGCTCTTGCCTGTAATCCCAGCACTTTGGGAGACTGAGGCGAATGGATCACCTGAGGTCAGGAGTTTGAGACCAGCCTGGCCAACATAGTGAAACCCCATCTCTACTAAAAATACAAAAATTAGCTGGGCATGGTGGCAGGCACCTGTAATCCCAGCTACTTGGGAGGCTGAGGCAGGAGAACTGCTTGAACCTTGGAGGCAGAGGTTGTAGTGAGCTGAGATTGTGCCATTGCACTCCAGCCTGGGAGACAGAGTGAGACTCCACCTTAAAAAAAAAAAAAAAAAAAAAAAAAAGCCAGCCATCGTGGCATGCGCCTACAGTCCCAGTTACTTGGGAGGCTGAGGTGGGAGGACTGCTCGAGCCCAGGAGGTTGAGGCTGCAGTGAATTGTGGTCGAACCACTGTACTCCTGCCTGGCCAACACAGCAAGACCTTACCTCTGAAAAATAAAATAAAATGCCGGGTGTAGTGGCTCACATCTGTAATCCCAGCACTTTGGGAGGCCAAAGCAGGTGGATCAAAGGTCAGGAGATGGAGACCATCCTGGTCAACACAGTGAAACCCCATCTCTACTAAAAATACAAATAATTTGCTGGGCGTGGTGGTGGTTGCCTGTAATCCCAGCCACTCAGGAGGCTGAGACGGGAGACTCACTTGAACTTGGGAGGCAGAGGTTGCAGTGAGTGGAGACCGTGCCACCACACTCCGGCCTGGGCAACAGAGCAAGATTCCATCTCAAAAAATAAATAAATAAATAAATAAATGTATGCCTTTTCTCTTATTTATCTGCCTTTTACAAACTGATTTTCCACTGAAACTTCAGAAGCCCAAGGGGAAGGCTCTCTCTAGGCCCCTATACCACCAAGTGGGTACAGTCCCCACTGAGGCCCCGTGACCCCTGCCCACTATCCCTGAGGGGCGAGGCTCCCCCTGGGATCCCGTGGGAGACCCTCAGAAACGATGGGAAGGTTTCTCTCCTCATGTGACACAAGGTATATGGGACCCTGCCAGCCCTAAAATTCCACAAAGTGAGGTTTACCTTCACAGGGGCTGGGGAAAGCGCGGGCAGAGCAGATGGTCCGGAGGGCTTTGGAGGAGGAGGGATTACAACCACTTTGTGCTCGGGACCGTAATTGTGTTTCTTTAAATGAAGCTGTTAATTAGAAAGCAGCGGCCCCTCCCCCCGGGGCTTGGCTCGCCCCATTAGCGGGCAGAGCTGCTGCCAATTGCTCAGCCTGTCAGGCCGCCTGTCCATCCTACTCCTGGCCTGGCATCTCTCCTGGACAGTGGAGCCAACCTTTCCGTTGATTTTCCTGTACACAGCTGACCGTAACTGCCCTCTGCTTGTTACCTGCCATGGCTCCCATTGTCCCTGACCTACCCATTAACTGAGCTCTCATCAAACTCTCCTCCTCACTGGCTACCCCAAAGCCCTTGATATTCCCTGCAAGTCCCAGGTGCCTGTATACTTCCACACCTTTTAAAAGTGGTATTATTTTTTGAGACAGAGTCTTGCTCTGTCACCCAGGCTGGAGCACAGTGGCGCCATCTCGGCTCACTGAAACCCCCCCATCCCAGGTTCAAGTGATTCTCCTGCCTCAGCCTCCTGAGTAGCTGGAATTACAGACATGCACCACCACACCTGGCTAATTTTTGTATTTTTAGTAGAGACGGGTTTCACTATGTTGGCCAGGCTGGTCTCGAACCCCCACCTCAGGTGATCCACCCACCTCAATCTCCGAAAGTGCTGAGACTACAGGTGTGAGTCACCAGGCCTGGCCCCGGCCAAATTTTTATTATTATTATTATTACTATTTTTTTTTTTTTTTGGGATGGAGTTTCGCTCTTGTTACCCAGGCTGGAGTGCAATGGCGCGGTCTTGGCTCACTGCAACCTCCGCCTCCTGGGTTCAGGCAATTCTTCTGCCTCAGCCTCCTGAGTAGCTGGGATTACAGGCACGCACCACCATGCCCAGCTAATTTTTTTTATTTTTAGTAGAGACAGGGTTTCACCGTGTTGACCAGGATGGTCTCGATCTCTTGACCTCGTGATCCACCCACCTCGGCCTCCCAAAGTGCTGGGATTACAGGCTTGAGCCACCGCGCCCGGCCCTTATTATTATTTTTTAAGAGTTAGGGTCTCACTCTGTTGCCCAGGCTGGAGTGCAGTGGCGCAATCCTAGATCACTGCAGACTCTGACTTCTGGGCTCAAGTGATCCTCCTGCCTCAGCCTCCTGAGTAGCTGGGAAAACAGATACATGCCACTGTGCCCAGTTCCATTTCCACTCTTTTTGCTGCGCTGTTCTTTCTGCCCTCTCCCATCCTTCTCTGCCTGGCATAGGTCTACTCTTTATTTAAGCCTCAGTTTAAGTGACCATGCCTACCAGCAAGCCTTCCCTGAGCCCAGGGCTGGCTTAGGAGCCTCTCCCCAGTTCTTTTTTTTATTTTAAGAGATAGGGTTGGCTGGGTGCAGTGGCTCACGCCTGTAATCCCAGCACTTTGAGAGGTGGGTGGATCACTTGAGGTCTGGGGTTCAAGACCAGCCTGGCCAACATGATGAAACCCCGTCTCTACTAAAAATAAAAAAATTAGCTGGGTGTGGTGGCACGTGTCTGTAATCCCAGCTACTTGGGAGGCTGAGGCTGGAGAAGTGCTTGAACCCGGGAGGCGGAAGTTGCAGTGAGCTGAGATTGTGCAGTGGTGCACTCCAGCCTGGGCGACAGAGCAAAACCGTCTCAAAAAAAAAATAAAAAAAGAGAGAGGGTCTGGCTATATGTTACCCAGTCTGGTCTTGAACTTCTGAGCTCAAGCGATCCTCCCAGCTCAGCCTTCCAAAGTGTTGGGATCACAGACGTGAGTCACTGCGCCCGGCACCCAGCCCTTTGGGGACTCATTCCCATCTCTGCCCAACTCCCAGTGCTCTGAGGAGTTGGAAAGTCCTCTGGAAAGGACTTGGTCCAACTCCTTTCCAGGTCCCCAGGCCCTGGGCCCACAGAGCAGGCCCTGCAGAGTCTGCTGGGGATTGGAGGTGAGGGGGATTTTAAAGCAGGGGTGATCCTGGCTGGCACCAAGCTGAATCGCACTGAATCGCACTGAATTGCTCATTTCTCAAGCTGAGCTCCTGCCCTGTTAGGAAGCTACTCCTGGTGAAGGCTGGACCAAGGACACACCCAGCCCGTCCACCCATCCTCGGGCCGCTTGGACACTTACCCAGGGTTCACACAGCCCTGGATGTCAGCGACCCACGAGTGCTTCTGCAGAGAGTCGATGGTCTCCAGGATGTACTCAGCTCCATTCTCTACCTGGGAAGGAAAGTGGCCAGGAGACCAGAACACGGTCAGCAGACGGGCTCCGGACCACAGGGCATAGGGCCAGAGTGGCTCAAACGGCTCATCCCCCCCTCCCACAGCAGGGTTCAAGGGCATGTGCAGCAGGAAGGACAGTGGGGTCGCCATCGGGCACCACCCAGAACACAGGCCAGGGACCCAGGGGTACAGCCTGTAGCTCACACTCTGCCTCCCTCCCTCCTGGGCCTTCCCACTGGGGATATGTTCCGCCCCACTGACCTCAGCTCCTCCGCCTTGGAGATGCAGCCTCTGAGGAGGCCATGCTGGCGGGGGAGGGATGGGTGATCCAGCATCCCCAACCCACGGCCTGGCACCCCAGGGATGGGGTTCAAGTTGCGTGGAGAGGCAGGCTGGCCAAGCACACTAAGTTGTAGGGCTGGTGTGTCTGAGTGCCTGGAGTTGTACTACCATGGCCATGCGCTTGAGATAAGCAGAATCTGCAGGGGGGGAGGGCAGCGCGACACTCCTGCTGGGGCCAGGCCCAGAGCGTAACTCTGCACTCTGCTGGACTCCTCCCAATGGCCCTGTGAGGGAGGGGAGCCATTTCTCCCATTTTACAGACGAGAAGACCAAGGTTCAGAGAGGTCAAAAGCTTGCTCAAAGTCACAAAGCAGCCAGTGGCAGGTCCGGGGCCTGAACCCAGGTCTCTGGGACGCCCAGGCCCCGTGCTGTCGGCTTCTGGTTCTGTGCCTCTGTCAAAATGCAGTTGTGGGGCTGGGCAAGGTGGCTCACGCCTGTAATCCCAGCACTTTGAGAGGTTGAGGCGGGTAGATGTCTTGAGCTCAGGAGTTCGAGACTAGCCTGGGCAACATGGTGAAACCCTGTCTCTACCAAAAATACAGAAATTAGCCAAGCATGGTGGCATGTGCCTTTGGTCCCGGCTACTCAAAAGGCTGATATGGGAGGATCGCCTGAGCCCGGGAGGCGGAGGTTGTAGTGATCACTCCACTGCACTCCAGCCTGGGTGACAGAGTGAGACCCCATCTTCAAACAAACAACCAACCAAAAAAGGTCATTGTTGGACTCCTAGGATGACAGAGCTGGGAGGGTTCTCAGAGATTGCCTTTAATGCCTCTCTAAACAGATGGGGAAAGTGAGGCAGGTGAGCCCCTCTGCCTCAGGACTGTCTGCATGATCAGCAGCTGAGAGGGTACCCGGTGGGCGGGGACTGTGTCCCCAGCCCCCAGCCTGGCATGACTCAGGGTCCGGGGTTGGTAAACACTCGCTAAATGAATAAGTGAGTCTGTGACTAAACAAATGGGAATGGGTCAAAACACAAACACAACCAGATGCCTGGAGAAGAGGGTGGGGGCTTCATGCAGGGTGAGTGGGTGGGACCAGGCCTCCCCAGGGCACTGCTTCACCAATACCCTCTGATCCTTTTCGGAGGTCCAGGGACCACAGCCCTGGCAGCCTGGAGCTGTGTCCTCAGAAACCCCTGCAGGCCACCCTGGTGGCAGTGTGGGGCCTGGGAAAAGGATGGGCTGCCCCTAGACCCACCAGGGTGCCACCCCGCCCACTCTCGGTGCCTTTGTGCCCTCCGTGGGAGACCAGGCCGCTTCCCACACTGAAGTACCCTGGGATGGGAACATTTGTATAACTGTTGCCGGCTGGCCACCAGTGGGGTGGGTGTGTGCTGGCTCCAGTTGGGGAAGAGAGGGCAGGAAGTGAAACTCATGAGCTTCTCCCAGCCCAGGGGTAAACCGGAGCAAGGGGCCCAGATGTTGGGCAACACCCAGGGAGCTGAGATTCAAGTCTTAGCTGTGTGCTAGCCATCTGTCATAGGGTCTGGGGACCCCCAAGAGCAGGGCTCCCTCCCACTGCCATCCTGCCTTAGGCTTCTTCTCCTCAATCCTCTACAGAGCTGTAGCACCTACAGGGGAGGTGGCCTGGGGCAGCCGGAGGATCTTCGGGGTTAGGGGCGAGACCTCACCTTGAGCACAAACGTGTTGTCCTTCTCTGGCATTTCCAGGGGCATGGTGGTGCGGACCTCAATGATGGCCGACAGTGGGATGCTGACCTTGGGCCTGGAGGCCTGGGGGCCAGAAGGACAGTGAGTGGTCCCAGCACTTCCTCACACCCTCTCTACGCCCTCCCTGCTGCCAGGCGTCAGGGCAGCCCTTAAATAGACTGCCACGGTCATGCTGGTACAGAGGTGGCCCGATCCCCACGTCACAGATGGGGAAGTTGAGGAAGGCATTTCTTTGAAACAAAGGACCTTTTCCTGGCTAGGTGTGGTGACTCTTGCCTATAATCCTAACACTTTGGGAGGCCAAGGCAGGAGGATGGCTTGAGTCCAGGAGTTCAAGACCAGCCTGGGCAACAAAGCCAGACCTTATCTTTACTCAAGATGAAGAAGCTCAGCCGGTGTGGTGATGCGTGCCTGTAGTTCCAGCTACTTGAGAGGCTGAGGTGGAAGGATGGCTTGATCTGGGGAGGTGGGGGCTGCAATGAGCTATGACGGCACCATTATATTCCCGCCTGGGTGACTGAGCGAGATCCTGTCTCAAACACAAACAAACAAAATGACCACCTCCTCCTGCAGTCACCCAGCAAGTCCGGGACAGAACCAGATCTGAGAAGCCCTGAGGAGTGAACCCCACCTGGGCTGCCCTCTGCCCAGTGCACCCACGAGATCTGTGGTTTTCATGTTTTCACCTTGACCCGTTGTGAGAAATACATTTAACACTGGGCCCAGTACACACATACATAGGTAAAAATACATCCGAAACAAAAGTCTCACCAGATGAGAATTACCCTTCCTGCGTGTGGCGGGGTGTGATGTTTTCTATTCTATTCTAGTTCACTTTTTAAAAAATGCTGGTCTTGACTGGGTGTGGCGGCTCACGCCTGTAATCCCAGCACTTTCAGAGGCGGAGGCAGGCAGATCCCTTGAGGTCAGGAGTTTGAGACTAGCCTGGGCAACATGGTAAAACCCCATCTCTACTAGAAATACAAAAATTAGCCAGGCGTGGTGGTGCTTGCCTGCAGTCTCAGCTACTTGGGAGGCTGAGGCAAGAGAACGACCTGAACCCACGAGGTGGAAGATTCAGTGAGCCGAGATTGCGCCACTGGACCCCAGCCTGGGTGACAGAGTGACACCCTGTCTCAAAAAAATAAAATAGCCTGGCACAGTGGCTCAGGCCTGTAATCCCAGCACTTTGGGTGGTTGAGGCAGGCGGATCATGAGGTCAGTGGTTTGAGACCAGCCTGGCCAACATGGTGAAACCCCGTCTCTACTAAAAATACAAAAATTAGCTGGGCGTGGTGGCAGTCACCTGTAATCCCAGCTACTCGGGAGGCTGAGGCAGGAGAATTGCTTAAACCTGGGTGGTGGAGGGTGCAGTGAGCTGAGATCGTACCCACTGCACTCCAGCCTAGGTGACAGAGCAAGACTCTGTCTTGGAAAAAAAAAATTGAAAAAATAAAAAATAAAATCGGCTGGGCACGGTGGCTCACGCCTGTAATCCAAGCACTTTGGAGGACAAGGTGGGCGGATCACCTGAGTCCGGAGTTCAAGACCAGCCTGACCAACATGGTGAAACCCTGTCTTTATAAAAAAATAAATAAAAATAAATAAAATAAAAAATAAAAACGAATAAAAATGGTCTTAAAACCTGGTGGCTTATAAAAAAATAAAAAAAGAAAGAAAAAGAAAAAATGCTGGTCTCGTACTACAGACCAAACCTTCCAGAGAGGGCCCTGGAGCCCCTAACTCAGAACGGGACTTGATGTTTCCCGGAGTGAGTAAAAGGGACCAGTGTTCCCAACAGCTCTGCGGGCAGGGTTGATCCAAGGTGAGCTGGCAGGGCTGTGTGGGATGGCCACTCTGTGCCTGGTCCCACTGACTCTGCCTCAAAGCTCCCTGCAGTAAACCTGAGCCCCCCTCCCCCATGCCTCGTCCCCGGGAGCCGGCCTGAGTCTGGGATTTCCAGCAGGGCTCTGTCTCTAGGACAGGACAGGGACTTTCTTAGGAGGAAAAGGAAGGGCCACACATTTGATGGGCAGGCAGACGGGAATTCCAGGAAGCACTGGCCCCTGTCCAGTGGGTGCAGGGCTGGGCTTGGAGCATGAATGGGGCCTGCCTGACACTGGTGTGTGGCCGTCATGCCGGCCAGCAGGGCCGGGGACAGAGCAGACGGAAGTCTGCTGTGGAGGCCTGGACTGGAAGCTTCAGCAGGGCTCCTGCTGGCCAGAGATGCTGTGGTTCCCCAGCTTGGAATCAGAGGTCCACCTGTCCTGGTCCAGCTTCCTCCCAGCTGCTCCAGCCACAACTCACTGTGCCTACATCCCTGAATGGTCAACTGGCATTACAACTCCAGGCCTTTGCCCACAGAGCTGACACCTCCAGAAGTGCCTGTTCCAGGGTCCTGGCCACTTAGGCAGCCACAACTTTTCGTCCTTGGGGCCCTAGAACACCCAGCGTTCACTCCACTAGGATTTCTGGTTTTTTTTGTTTTTGGTTTTTTTTTTTGAGATGGAGTCTCCCTCTGTCACCAGGCTGGAGAGTGCAGTGGTACGATCTCGGCTCACTGCAATCTCTGCCTCCCAGGGAGGCGGAGGGGATTCTCCTGCCTCAGCCTCCTGAGTAGCTGAGACTACAGGTGCCCACCACCACACCCAGCTAATTTTTGTATTTTTAGTAGAGACAGGGTTCTGGCATGTTGGCCAAAATGGTCTTGAACTCTTGACCTCAAGTGATCCACCCGCCTTGGCCTCCCAGAGTGCTCGGATGACAGGTGTGAGCCGCCAAGCTTGGCCGACCCCACTAAGATTTGCAAGCCTCCTGAAAATACCAGGTTTCCCAGTGGCTTCCCTGATGGCATGGGGCTGGCGTCATTGCTCCTTGGGTCCCCAGGGCTGGCCTGGCATAGGGCAATGAGGGGACCTGGGTTCAGGGGCTCTTCCTGCAGAGGTGAGGAGGGAGGAAGCCAGAGGCCCGACTCACCACAGCTGGCACCTCAAAGGCTGTGTGAGACGGACATCTAAGGTGCCAGGCCATGGCCCCTGAGCCCGCAGGCCTCGAGATCCTGACTGCTCCAAGGGTGCAGCTAGGCCTCTCAGGGGCGAGAGATCCGGACTGTGAGTGGGTGCAGAGGCAGTGGGGGTGTCATTAGGGCCATCCCAGCGGGCTCACTCACCCTGGGAGCTGGCCTCCTGGGACCAGACACATTTGGAAAACTCAACCGAACTCCTACCATGGAAGGAGCTACCCACCCATGGGACTGACTCCTGAATACCCACAAGTGCCCCCACCTTTGCATGATGCAAGGAGGGGAAGGGCCCGGTGACCCCACAGGAACGCTGCCCTCTGCCAGCAGCAAAGTCAGCAGCTCCGCCGGGACTAAGGGGCAGCCACCAGCAGCTGCCTCCCCTCCCCCGAGGGTGGCAGACGCTGCTATTTACAGAAGGGCAGCTGTGACTGCTACTCAGGGCTGAGGCACTGGAGCCCCGGCCCTCTGTCCCTGCCCTCTGGGTGACCCTGGGTAAGCCCCACCCCACCCGTTACTGGGTCTCGGTCTCCCTGTCAGACAAGGAGTAGAGTCAGGCTTAGGGGTCTAGGATTTCTCCCAGGGAATTAAAGGCAGGAGCCTGGGCAGGAAAAAAGCCCTTGGGAAGTCTAGGGGTGCTGGGACCTGGGGACAAAGCTCTTCAGAGAGTAGGTGTGTCCCTGGAAAGTCACTTTAGGACCCATGTGGCTCATGGGCACTGAGCCTTGGGGAGCCCCCACCCCACCACCTCCAGGAGCACAGATTCCCCCAGCAGAGTGAGAGATGGAGAGAGAGCTAAGAAACTGAGGGTGACTCAGAGAGCACCCAGGGACAGAGTGGGCCTTGAGGTGGGAGGCAGGTGGGGGCCCTCAATGGTTCCTGGGGGTGCTGTCAGCTGCAGCACCAGCAAAACCTCCCCCTGCCCAAACCTCCCAGTGCCCAAGGACCTCCCTCCACATTCCTTTCATTCTTGGGACCACCAGGGTGGCGGGTATCATTACCCCAGGTTTTTTTTTTTTTTTTTGAGATGGGGTCTCACTCTGTCACCCAGCCAGGAGGGCAGTGGCGCAATCCTGGCTCACTGACTCCTGGGTTAAAGCGATTCTTCTGCCTCAGCTTCCCAAGTAGCTGAAACCACAGGCGCACGCCACCACGCCCGGCTACATTAGCCCTGTTCTGGCACCCGCCAGCTGCGTGACGTTGGGCAGGTCACTCCCTCTCTGAGCATCTGTTTGTGCTCTCTTCTGTAATCTGGGGACCATGTGCTCACCTTGCTGGGATGGGGTACCTGGAGGATGACAGCGTGTATGTGCAGATGCCCACCAGGCTGAGGTCTGGACATACTGTGGGCTCTCAGAGGGTGGGCACCTTTGTTACAGCTATTCCCACTTTCCACAGCAGGGGGGCCACCCTGGAGAAGATGTGACACTACCACCAGGGACCTGATGGCCGGTCTCTAAGGGGGGAAGAGTCCGTGCACGTCAATGAGCAATAATGTTGGTGATAGCCAGAAAGAAGCCTGGCATCCAGAAAAGAGCCCCTGGGCAGGGGCTGGGCTGGAGCCTGGCAGCTGAGCTGGGGAAGAGCAGAGCCCTGTGGCATCAGACATGGGCCTCCCGGGGAGCCCTTTGTGAATGTGCTTGGCCACTCCTGCCTTCATCCCTGCGGGCCTCAGCTCTGGGAGGTGCCAGCTACCCTCGAGCTGCAGGAAAGGAGGGCATGTAGCCAGGCTCTTGAATAACACCAAGAACGGTGCCCTGAGCCAGGCACAGTGGCTCATGCTTGTAATCAATCCCAGCACTTTAGGAGGCCAAGGCTGGGGAGGATCTCTTGAGCTCAGGAGTTCAAGACCAGCTGGGCAACACAGTTAGATCCCATCTTTATGAAAAAAAAAAAAAAAAAAAAAAAAAAAAAAAATTGCTGGGAGTGGTGGTGCGTGTGGTCCTAGCTACTCAAGATGCTGCGACAAGAGGGTTGCTTGAGTGTGGAGGTTGAGGCTGCAGTGAGCCATGATCGCACCACTGCACTCCAGGCCTGTAATCCCAGCACTCTGGGAGGCCAAGGCAGGCGGATCACTTGAGGTCAGGAGTTTGAGTCCAGCCTGGCTAACATGGCGAAACCCCGTCTCTACTAAAAATACAAAGTAGCTGGGCTTGGTGGTATGCACCTGTAAATCCCAGCTACTGGGGAGGCTGAGGTTGCAGTGAGCTGAGATTGTGCCACGGCACTGCAGCCTGGGTCTCTCACACACGCAGGCAGACACACACACACACACACACACACCCACCCACCCACCCACCCACCTCAGAATAAGAGAAAGAAAGAAAAGAAAAAACAGTGACCTAGAACCCTTTGGTGTAGCCAAAGGGTCCTTCTTCACAAAGAACTGGGGTTGAAGGGGTGACTGCTCCAAGGGAAGTGACAGGCCCACCTCCCAGGATCCTGGCACCAAATACTCCACCCTGTCAACCAGATTAGACCACGCAGTCCCCAAAGGCAGTCCCTGGCCCCCTCAGCTGCTACCCAGGTGCCTCCTCTGGTGCCCCCAAGAGGTAGGAGTTACGGGGTGCTCACCTTGGGCGGCACGAAGAACTCCAGGCGGAAGCGTTCCTCGGCCACGGCCCTGCGCAGGAGCAGGCGGCACTTCTGCCACTGCGCCGCGCCCCCGGGACCCGCCGCCGCGTCGTCGGCCACCATGAAGCGCAGCGCCCCCTCGCGCTGAATGTCCACCAGCTCCACCTTGGCCGCCAGCGTCCGAGACAGCCGCAGGCGCCGCGTCCACTTGTCACGGGGCTCAGCGGCGGGCTCGGCGGCACGCGGGGCAGCTCCAGCGTCGGGCTCGGGCGAGGCGCGCCGGTGCCACATGTCGCGCACGCCGTCCACCACGCACAGGCTCATGTTGCGCAGCGAGAAGCCCTTGCGGACGCGGGCCTTGATGGCCGCCTGCGTGGACACGTCCTCCGAGCTCCGCGAGTGGCCGTAGTTCGCCGCCTTGAGTGCAGAGGTCTCCGCGGGCTCTGGCTCCATGGCCTCCGCGCGTGCGGTCGCGCCCCGAGACGTCGGCCCGGCCACTAGCACGCGGCGCACCTCCTCGCCGAAGACGTCCAGGAAGTTGGCGGCGAAGTGGCGGGAGAACGAGGCGCCGGCGTCCGGCGTGTCGTAGGCTGGGTTGTCCCGCAGGAAGCGGCAGAACTTGTGCGCAAAGTCCACGGCGGCCGCCTGCGCGTGCAGCTCGCAGAACTGCCGCCAGTCCGGGACCGGGACCGGGACCGGGACCGGGGCGGCTGCGGCGGGGCCGGGGGCGGCACCATTCATGGCTTCCGTCCCATCGCAGCCACCTGTGGCTGCGGGCGAGAAGAGCGCACTTTGACTTTCAGGCCTGTGATCAGTACGTCCACCTGTCCCCTCCTTCCAGCTCCCGCAGTGCTCCCCGGGGCTGTGAGTGAGTGAGTGAGTGAGTGAGTGAGTGTGTGTGTGTGTGTGTGTGTGTGTGTTGGGGTACTACAGCATGCAGCGTTTCCAAGCAGCATGGATGTGTGCAAAGAAAAAGAAAAAGTGGGGCCGGTGCGTGGCTGACACCTGTAATCCCAGCACTTTGGGAGGCCGAGGTGGATGGATCACCTGAGGCTGGGAGTCAGAGACCAGCCTGGCCAACATGGTGAAACCCCGTCTCTCCTAAAAATAGAAAAATTAGCCAAGTGTGGTGGTGCACGCTGTAATTCCAGCCACTCTGAAGGCTGAGGCAGGAGAATCACTTGAGCCCAGGAGGCAGAAGTTGCATTGAGCTGAGATTGCGCCACTGTACTCCAGCCTAGGCAACCGTAAGACTCTGTCAAAAAAAAAAAAAAAAAAAAACGAGAGAAAGAGAAAGACAACTGGGGAGGCCGGAGGGGTGTCTGCAGAAGGGGCAGTCCTGCATCATTCTCTCCCCAAACAGTAGTCTCAGAGAACTTCAGGGTCATTCCTGGGGCTGGCAGAAGAGGCTGGGATGACAGATGCTTTCAAGTGGGTTCCCCATGAGCCTCTGGTGACCTCACTTCCTCAGTGACCTCTTCTGAGGTTCCACAAAGCTGGGTAGAAAGGAAGAAGTCACATGGAATCCCGTTGGCCAGACCTTTGAAATATACCGAGAACTCAACTCCTTCCTAGAGGTCCAGGCTGCCGTCCCCGGAGTCACATAAATTTTTCCTGCATGTAGTACTCCAGCAGCTTCTTCATGATCCCTGGGTTCCTGATCTCACTCCCTCTAAAGTCTGTCTTGCCTGGGCGAGGTGGGTCACACCTGTCTGTAATCCCAGCACTTTGGGAGGCTGAGGCGGGTAGATCATGAGATCAGGAGTTTGAAACCAGCCTGGTCAAGATGGTGAAACCCTGTCTCTACTAAAAATACATAAACTAGCTGGGCATGGTGGCAGGTGCCTGTAATTCCAGATGCTTGGAAGGCTGAGGCAGAAGAATCGCTTGAACCGGGAAGTGGAGGCTGCAGTGAGCCGAGAACATGCCACTGCACTCTAGCTTGGGCGACAGAGCAAGACCCTGTCTCAAAAAAAAAAAAAAAAAAAAAAATTTCTGTTCTCCTCGGAGCCCAGTCATTTCCAGAACTCAGGACTGCCATATGCGGTTGTGCATGCCTATAATCCCAGCACTTTGGGAACCTAAGGGTGGAGGATTACTTGAAGCCAGAAGTTCAAGACCAGCCTGTGCAACATAGCGAGACTCTATCACTAGAAAAAGTAATAATAAAAAAATTATCGAGGCCAGGCGCAGTGGCTCACAGCTGTAATCCTAGCACTTTGGGAGGCCAAGGCTGGTGGATCACGAGGTCAGGAGTTCAAAACCAGTCTAGCCAAGATGGTGAACCCCGTCTCTACTAAAAATACAAAAATTAGCCAGGCTTGGTGGCAGGTGCCTGTAATCCCAGCTACTCGGGAGGCTGAGGCAGAGAATTGCTTGAAATTGGGAGGTGGAGGTTGCAGTGAGCCAAGATCATGCCACTGCTCTCCTCCAGCCTGGGCAACAGTGCAAGACTCCGTCTCAAAAAAAAAAAAATCATCTTGGCTGGGGACATTGGCTTACACCTGTAATCCCAGCACTTTGGGAGGCTGAGGTTGGCAGAGTGTTTGAGCTCAGGAATTCAAGACTAGCCTGGGCAACACGGCAAAACCCTGTCTTTACAGAAAAAAAAAAAAAATACAAAAAATTAGCTGGCCATGGTAGTGCACACCTGTAGTCCCAGCTACTTGGAAGTATCACCTGAGCCTGGGAGGGTGAGGCTACTGTGAGCCATGATGTCACCACTGTACTCCAGCCTGGGCAACAGAGCAAGACTCTCTCTCAAAACAAACAAACAAACAAACAAACAAAAAACCCAAAACAATCCGGATGTGGTGGCATCCCTATAGTCCTAGCTACTCAGGAGACTGAGGTGGGAGAATTGCTTAAGCCCATGAGTTGGAGGCTGCAGTGAATTATGGTCATGCCGCTACACTCCAGCCTGGTGATACAGATCCTGACTCAAAAACCAAAACAAAACAAAAAACCCCAAACCCAAAACACGAGACAGATCAAGTCCCTCCTCCACACACAATCCCCCAACGGTTCCTATTGAGTAGAAGCCAAAGCTCTATCTGCAGCCCCTAGGGCCTGAGATGATCTGCCTCAGTTTACCCCTCTGGGCATATCTGCTGCCACTGTTCCCTGGCTGTACCTGCCTCCCTGCCCTCCCAGAAGCACAGCAGCCATATTCCTACCCCAGGGCCTTTGCACGCACCTGGAATGTTCTTTCCTCCACAATCCCTCACCTCCTTCAGGTTTCTACTCAATGATCAGCTTGGCCCATAGCCTTCCCTAACCGCTCTTGAGAGTGACAAATGCCTCTGATGACAATCTCCCTCTGATGCGCGCCGTGCACTCTATTCCACCATCATCCTGACTGCCGGCTGACATGTCGTGTATTCAGTTGCTTGGTTGTGTGTCCCCCTCTGCCCCCTTCCCCCGAGAATGCCAGTTTCACAAGACGGATTTTGCCAGCCCTAGAAGCGGCCGTGTCCTCCGTGCTGGGCATATGGCAGGCACTTGGGAAACACTGACTGAATGAACACATGAATGTGTTTGCCATACCAGGCGTGTCACAGCTGTCACTGCCTAAGCCCTGACACTGGGCCTGAGGACAAACTGCTTGTTAGTGACGAGACAGGTCTAGGGTTCTCACCCAGGTCTGCAGTGACTCCAGGACTTGAGGTGCCTCCTCCTAGTGTGGATCAAATACAGTAGTTCCCTCTTGTCCAAGAGGGTATGTCACAAGATCCCTAGCAGATGCTTGAAACTGTGGCTAGTACTGAACCTATGTCACTGTCCTTGCCTGGCTGGGTGTGTGTGTGTGTGTGTGTCTGTGTGTGTGTGCACGCGTGCGCATACATAGAGACAAGATCTCACTCTGTTGACGAGGCTGGTCTCTAACTCCTGGGCTCAAGCAATCCTCTGGCCTCGGCCTCCCAAAGTGCTGAAATTATAGGCATGAGCCACTTGCACCTGGCCCACTACGGTTTTTGGATCTAATAACCGACACAGCTCCTAAGTGATGAGCGGGTCACAGCCACAGCGCTGCCAGACAAAGAGATGATTTACATCCCAGGTGAACGGCCGGACAGTGTGAGATTTCATCCTGCCACTCACAATGGCCTGCAATTTACATTTTTATTCGTATGTCTACTTCTGGGACTTTCTATTTAATATTTTCAGATCTCTGTTGACCACAGGTATCTGAAACCTTGAAAAGCAAAGCTGTGGATAAGAACTAAGGTTTTTTTCTTTTTTTTGAGACAGAGTCTCTTGGTGTCTCCCAGGCTGGAGTGCAGTAGTGAGATCATAGTTCACTGCAGCTTCCAACTCCTGGGTACAAGCGATCCTCCTGCCTCAGCCTTCCGATAGCTAGAACTACAGGGGAGAGCTACCAGGCCTACCTAAGCAAACCAAGATTTTATACTGACACTGAAGGACCTGCTTCTTTCCATCACAACGGCCTGGACGCTTCTATTTACATTCCCACGTTCTGGAATATGGGTCCCCCCAGAATCCCCATTCAAATTCGATTTTGAAGATGCCCCAGTCCAGGAATCCCAGCTGTCTCCTCACCCCAGCTTCATCCTCTTATTCCCAGGCCCCTCCGTCCTTCAGTCCTTCACCGCTCTGGATGGCTGAACTGTGTGGCTTGGGGCCAGCAGATCACCTGGAGGCCTTGCCATTGCCCTTGAGGGCACAGGTCCAATCTGCTGTGTGCACACAGCACTTATTCAAGCCAGGGGGAAAATTACCAATACTGATGAAGTGGGGTGATGTAGTAAGTGCCCTGGGAAGTCCCTGTCTGAGGAGCCAGCCCAGTGTTGGGGGACATGGGACCATCCTTCCGAGGAATGGAGTTAGAGGAATGGAGTTAGAGCGTCTTGCCCTCGCCTGTCCTCCCAGGATCCCCACAGTTCCTGGATGCCCCTCCCTCGCAGCTCCTGGGATCACCATCTCATCTCTCCTCGGGGATCCCAACCCTGTAATTAAATGCCAGGTAAAAATAGCTGCCCCACTTCTGTGAGATCATCTGCGAGGCCTCTGGGCCATAGGGCACCGTGGGAATTCCCTCTCTCCTTGGGGCAAGCTCAGCCAGCAACCTGCAGACAATAACCAGGGAACAGCCCCAGGGACGGAACAGGACTCCCTGCTGAGCCCACTTAGCTTCAAGGACAGGTTTCCAAACCAGCGGTCTCCTAGGAGATCCTGCCTTGGTACTGGGGGAGGGGAGGGGAGTAGGGATAGGGAGTAGGGAGTTTGGTTTCCTCCAAGAGGTGGTTATTGCGTTGGGCTTCAAGAGTGCAAAGAAAATAAAGAGGGAGCTGGGGGCCTGAGCAATGACTTGGAGGCAGGACTTACCAGGACACTGGCGGCTGGGTAGTGGTGGTGGTGTTTAGATCTCATGAAGGCGGGGGGAGGATGGGGACGGAGGCCCCCACGAGCTTTGCTCATGCCTGACCTTTTCCCTGCCCCATGTTTCTTCCTTTCTTCCCCTAATTCCTACTCACCCTTCAGTAATTAATCCAGACGCCACTTCTTCCAGGAAGCCTTCCCTCATACCCCTCCTTTCTCCTCTGCTCAGGCCAGCACAAGTGTCTCCTCTGAGCTCCCACAGCCTCCTCCTGCCTGTCTCTCTTGCATGGTGCCAGTTATAGGGTTCTCCAAGTGTCTGTTCTCATGGCTGTCTCCCCAGTTGACACAGAGAGTCCACAGGGACAAAAGGAAGACCTGAGTCATATTCCAGGCTCCTGCAACTTGCTTCTTCCCTGAGGGTGGAGGTGGGAACATACCTGCCACTACCACCACCAGCCAGTGGCCGGTCCAGGCCCAGGCCTTGACCTTCGGGGATGGCATTTCCTGGGGCAGGGGTGGGGCTGCAGCTGAGCCCATGAAACCCAGTCCCTGAGCTCCAAGCCCATCCATTTATCTGGTAGGCTAGTGCTCCTGACGGTGGCCACCTCTCTCTTTACCATTGGGAAACCCGGGGGACTCAGAGCTGGTGACCCCGCAGCCTGGGAAGGGTAGGTGTGAGGTCCCTGAGTGAGGTGATTACACACCCACGTGGCGCAGGCAACGGCAGGCAGGAAGTCAGCCCAGTGCCGAGTTCTCAGACATCAATCCATCCCTGTCACCCCCGGCTCTTCCTGCTGGCTGGAGGAACCCTTGATAGGGAGAAGGCACAGAGATGGGGAACAGGGCCCCGGGGGAGGCTCTCGCAGGTGAGGCCCAGGTAGCCCTCACTGGAGTGGGAGTGGAACTTACAGAGGAATCTTCCAAGGGCATGGCAGGTGTGGCCAGCCAGGCCCTAAACAGGGACTGCCCTGGGAGGTTGGGACTGCCTTGACCTCCCCTCCCCAACCCTGCAGGCCTGCCAGGAGCCTGTGGGCCTGATGCCGGGCACAGCAGTCCTCCGTAGGACCAGCCTGGATCCACAGGGGAGGCAGGTTGAGTAGCTAGAAGGAAAAGTCTCCAAGCCACAGTGCCAGCAGGGAGGGCCCCACCTGGCTACAGATGGAGAGAGCGAGGCTGGACCTGGTTCTCTGGAGAGGGGAGGCTGCAGGCCACAGGGAAGGGGGCCTGGCTGTGGCAGGGGCAGGAGTGCGCTGTCCCCGCCTGCCCCTGGGACCAGAACTGGGGGGAGGAGGCCATGTGTAGAGAGCTTGGCTGACCCGGGTTCAAAGCATGAGCCCTCGGCTCCCTAAGTGAGTGACGCTGACCACACTCCCGACCTCTGAGCCCCCCTCCTCACTTTCTGTCCACTCAGTGGAAAGATGGGGCGAGAGGTGGTGTCTGCAATGTTACAACACACGTGCAGTCATGGGCAGGGCAGGTAACTTCTGGGTACGGCCAAGGTAGGTGTTTCAAGCCCTCTCTAGGAACTTTGCTCTTCCCACTCTTCATCATCTCCCCTGCCTTTAGACCTCTTCTGGCTGGATGCGGTGGCTCACGCCTGTCATCCCAACACTTTGGGAGGCTAAGGTGGGTAGATCACTTGAGCTCAGGAGTTCAGCAGCCTGGGCAACATGGTGAAACCCTGTCTCTACTAAAAGTACAAAAATTAGCCAGGCGTGGTGGCACATGCATGTAGGCCCAGGTACCTGGGGGACTGAGGCAGGAGATTGGTTTAACCCAGGAAGTTGAGGCTGCAGTGAGCCGACACTGCACACCTGCACTGCAGCCTGGGCAAGAGAATGAGACCCCATCTCAAAAACCAACCAAAACAAAACCTCTTCTCCCAGGAAACCTTTGCCCTGTACCGTTCTCGCTCTCCATGACCCTGTGACCTTTAACTCTCTTGGTGGTCAGCCCTCCTCCACGATTCCAGGGTGCCAGAAAAAACCAGCTGTGTTGGTGTGGGGCAGTGCTGGCCTGGGCTCTGTCCTGGGCCAGGCCCTGTGTCTCTTGGGGCCTCAGCTTCCCTACCAGTAAAACGGGGTGCTGGACCTGTGTGTGGCCTCTAGGGGCCCCTGATTCGGACGCAGACATGATGACCTTGGACACTGAAGACTGGGCTGTCATTCCATTAAGACCAGGGACAGGGAGGGATTGCCTCTCCCCCTCACATCCTGCTTCTCTGAGGATTGGCGCTGGAGACAAAGAAGCCCACCCAGGTCCCCCTACAGTGCTGGGCCTCCTCGGAGCACTGGGCGGTTAGACCACCCTCCCCCAACCCATCACAGCCCCCACCTCTGGTTTTCCTACGCTCAGCCGGACTGCCTGGCTTCTCCTCCTGAAAAAATGTTTTTTTTGTTCCCATCTTGGATGGGATGGGGGCTTCAGAGGGGTTTTTGGTGGCGGGGTATGGAGCAAGGAGGGCCGGGAAAGTCTAATGGAGTCCCTGTTCATCGCCTTTCTAAACCACCGCCTCCCCTAACCCCACGACCCGCAACCCAGACAAGAGACCCCCGCCCCCAACCCGGCTAGACAGTCGGTCCAGCCGGCATGGGGGAGGGGCAGCGGCTTTCCAGTGGTAAAAATAGCGCTGACAATTGGAGGACAAAAAAAAAAAAAAAACAAAAAAAAACAAAAAAAAAAACACGTGGCTTCAGACCCCGCCCGCGCAGCAGTGCCGGACCCCAAGGCCGGGTCATTCCTTAAAATATTGATGAGTCGGACTCGTCACCCCCGCTAATGGGCCGGCGACCAATCGATGCGCGGCGTAGTGGGCGGTGGCCCTGGGGGCGGGGAGAGCCAGCAGCCCCGCCCACGTCCAGCTGGCGACCCCATCCCCTCCCCAGCACCATCCCAGCCACAGGAGGCCAGGAGCCCCGGGGAGAGGAGGGATAGTCAGTGGTCCCACCGCGCAAACTAGCTATGCAGCACCCCAAAAAGCTGCACCCCACTGCCAAGAGCCCCCGTTCCTCCTGCACCTCACTTAGCTCTGTCCTTGGAGCAGCACTCACAAAACCAAGTACATGAAACGGGAGAGGCTCCTCCCTTATGTCCTGGGGTGGGCAGGGCCGCCTATCCCGCCATGAACCATTCAAGATGGGGAAACTGAGGCCTCTTTTTTAAGATAAAGTCTCACTCTGTGGCCCAGGCTGGGGTGCAGTGGTGCAATCATAGCTCACTGCAGCCTTGAACTCCTGGGGCCAAGCAATTCTCTTGCCTCAGCCTCCCAAGTAGCTGGGACTACAGGCACATGACCCCATGGCCAGGTTATTCCTTCTTTATTTTGAGACAGAGTCTGGCTCTGTTGCTGAAGCTGGAGTGCAATGGCAGGATCTCGGCTCACTGCAACCTCTACCTCCCAGGTTCAAGCAATTCTCCTGCCTTAGCCTCCTGAGTAGCTGGGACCAAGCCTAGAGAATTTTTGCATTTTTTGTAGAGACAGGGTTTCACCATGTTGGCCAGGCTGGTATCAAACTCCCAACGTCAGCTGATACGCCGGCCTCAGCCTCCCAAAGTGCTTGGATAACAGGCGTGAGCTTCTGCACCCAGCCCCAGGTCATTTTTTGATATTTTGGTAGAGATGGGGTCTCACTATGTTGCCCAGGCTGGTCTTGAACTCTTGGTGCAGCCTCTTCTTGGGGTACTTCCCTGCCTGACATAAGAGACAAGGCCTCACTCTGGTCACCTCCACCACCCTCAGAAAAGCTGCCCAGCCATGCCTACTTATGTACCCTTAGGGGTCCTCAGATCTTAGCAGCACTGGCCTGTCCCACACAGCCTCGCTCTGGACAACAAAGGCTCCTTCAATCCTGCTGTTCCTCAAGCGCCCTCCTGGCCTCGGTGGGGCAGTCCCCTCCACCCCTCCAGCCTGCTTTCTGCACCCCTCCCTGGGCAGGACACAGACGATCTTTGGGCAGGCCATCCCTCTGGCCTGGAGTGACTCCCACCCGCTGACCAGGTATGAGCCTTTCTCTCCCCTGCAGATTCAAGAACAGAGCACACAGCGCAGTCTCTGCTTGGCCGCTGAATACGTGGGTGTTTCAAGTCCGTCTTACTCCTCACCTCCCCAGAGACCGCATCCCCGCAAGGTAGGCCCTGAACCAGGGCCTCCCGCCAGAGCGAGGATGTGGCTGGAATTCTCCCCTCCCCTCCCAGAGTATCTGCACTCACCCCACCACCCTGGCAGAAGGCAAAGTAGGCATGGTTTCTGGTCTGAACACTCTTGAACTTGCTGTGACTTTGCTGCAGAGTGGGTGGGTGGGGCCTTCTGACTGGCAATGGGGCCAGGTGTGGATTAAGAGCTGTATACCTCTGTATGAGTGAGTAGGTACTAAGGAGTCTTGGCTGTTCTGAGCATTAGTTTCCCTAGCTGCTCTTCCCTGTAGATAACTTTCTAGTCCAAGGCCTGCCCTGAGCAATGTCGCCTGGAGGCAGCTGTTACAACAGTCCTGTGCCCAGGACAACCCCAGGCCTGTCACACAACACTCTGCCTTTGCCACCGTCGTGGAAGGATGGGATCCCTTCTGCTGGGCCCCCCTGCTTTTGCAGACACCCCAAGCTTGACAAGCCCTGCCGGCCTGCAGACCCTCAGTCCTAGAGATTCCCACAGTTGCATCTGACAGTTGCTCCCCAGCAAAGGGAGCCCCACTGCCTGGGCGCCTCCCTACGGCCACTTCTGGTGTTAAAAGTCTGAGATCTGGAGCTAGACTGTCTGGGTTTGAATCCCAGCTCTCCTGCTGCCTGGCTGCATGACCCCTTGGACTCTGGAGCCTCAGTTTCCCCATCTGTTAAGATGGAGGTGAGAGCAGTGCTAACCACATGGGGCTGTCATGATGATTAAATAAACAGTTTGTTTAAAAAATCACAGCTCTGGCTGGGCATGGTGGCTCACGCCTGTAATCCCAGGGAGGGATTTGGGAGGCCAAGGTGGGTGGATCACGAGGTCAAGAGATCGAGACCATCCTGGTCAACATGGTGAAACCCCGTCTCTACTAAAAATACAAAAATTAGGCTGGCAGGGTGGCAAACACCTATAATCCCAGCTACTCAGGAGGCTGAGGTAGGAGAATCACCAGGAGGCAGAGGTTGCAGTGAACTGAGATCTCCAGCCCCAGTAACAGAGCAAGACTATGTCTCAAAAAAAAAAAAAAAAAAAAAAAAAAAAATCACAGCTCTATCCATTCCCTTTTGCCCCAGCTGCTTGCGGCAGACGGCTGCAGAGGTACCCATCACCCCAGCACATACGCCCACCCTCCAGCATGACCAGCGTCAGCATTCTACAGCCCACACCTCAGGGGCCATACCCCTGTCAAAATCCTTCTCCCCTCACATCTTTCCTGTAAGAAAGAGATGTTTCTCCATTGTAGAGACAAAGAAACGGGGTTCTGGGGAGGGAGGTGACTAGCCCGCCACACACTGGCCACCACATAGTGGTGGGCCTGCTGTGTGTCAGACGCCAGGCAGGAGGGTCCAGGGCCACAGAATGCGTAAGAGGGGAGGCCGGGTGCAGTGGCTCACGCCTGTCATCCCAGCACTTTGGGAGGCCAAGGAGGGCGGATCACTTGAGGTCAGGAGTTTGAGACCAGCCTGGCCAACACGGTGAACCCACGCCTCTACTAAAAATACAAAAATTAGCTGGGCATGGTGGTGCAAGGCTGTAATCCCAGCTACTCAGGAGGCTAAGGCAGGAGAATTGCTTGAGCCCCAGAGGCAGAGGTTGCAGCGCACCATTGCACTCCAGCCTGGGTGACAGAGCAAGACTCTCTCAACCACAAACAAACAAAAAGAGGGGTATGGAGCCAAGTTCCAGGTTGGTCCCTTTCTGAGACCTCTTTCTAGTGATCTCCCCTTACAAGGGCAGAGTGAGAGGACCCAGTCCCTGTTTCGGGAAAGGAGATGCCGGCCTTTAGATGGGGCACTCTGAGAGGCTGTGGGTGGGCAGGGGAATTCACAGATGGGCTCCTCAGGAAGTGGGGGTCAGATGAGCATGGAGTGGGGGCCAGGACAACAAGCTAAGCTAGGCTCTGGGGGCTCAAGAGGCAGACTCAATCTCCTTCAGGAGTGCCCAGTGCTGGACAGTTCCTGGATGGGCTCTGCAGGTGGAGAGCAGGCCGGGCTGGTTCCAGCTGCACTGGCCCTGCTCACTCCCACCACCCCACCCTGCCTCTCTGGGGTTGCAGAGCAGAGGTCCCTCACTTCTCCAGCCTTGGCATGAGATGCTCAGCCCCTTCCACTCCCCTGGTGTCATAAGCCTTACGTGGGTCCTGGCCCAGTCCCCTAAACCTGCAGGATCCCCCTTTAGTCCCCACCAACTCATCCCATCGAGCTGCCTTCTGGCTTTTCCAGGACACACATACCAGTGCCTCCTGAGACGTCGGGTGGCACCCCTAAGGTCTGAGCATCCCCGAACTCCGGGGGCTGCAGGTGTGAATAAAGCTTCCCCAGGCCTTTCTCTGGGCTCAACTCCCAGCCTGGCTGATCACCAGGTACCTCAAACTCACCACATCCAAGTTCTAATACATCCTCTTCCTCCAACTCCTGCTTGTCCTCTGCACGGAGCCTAACCACACAGTCGGGCACTACCCCACCTACTTCCCGTGTTCTCCCCAATAGCAGGCAGGCCTCTGAGCCCACAGAGGCCTTGGGCATGCCCCTTGATCCTGGCCCCACCTCCCCCCTTGCCCTGTGCCCCTCCACCATGCCACATGGCTGTGGCCCGTCTCTTCCACCAGACCATGAACTCCTGGCTGGCTGTCCTCCCCTGCAACCCCAGGTGGGCGCTATCCACAGATGGGCCGGAAGTACGGGGCCCAAACCCTGCTTCACCCAGAGGAACCAAAAGGTGCTTCACACCCACATAGCGATGCTCAGCCTTGCTCTGCCCAAACAGGTGTGGGCTGTGACCTCGTGTTGAGGGGTCACACCTGCTATCCCCCTAGACAGAGCATAGCCATAAAACAACACCCAGCCTGGTGAGCAGGGAAGAGAAACCTCCCCAGGCCCCAGAGCTCTGACCCGCACCCTGGCATCACTTGGACAGTGAGAAAGAGCGGCAGGCCTCTACACTCGACCCTAGCCCCACAAAGACAACCGCCAGCAGGCCTGACGTCCCTAAACCCCCAATTCCCTGCAACCCAGGCTGGGTAGACAAGACAAGAAGTGCCAGGCTGTTGTCAGAGAGGAGTGGCTGGGAGGCCTGGTTTGCTGGCTGCGGGACTTCAGGCTGGTCATTTCCCATCCCTAACTGTGTGGGCTAATAACAGCACTCGGGTTGTTGTGAAGACGACATGAACAGCAACCCTGACGCCCTTAGCTTGGCACAAGTAAGTTCGAAAGAGCTCAGTCCTGGGAAGCCCAGGATCACCTGGGTGGAGACCCCACCTCCAAGACCCCCAAGGGAAGTCCACCCATGGGTATCTGTACAGAAGTCCTCCCTAGGAGACCCACGCTAAGTAGGGAAGAGGGGTTTAGACACTTGGGACAGATTTTTTCACAACAAGGGTAAAAAGCAAAGCGGGTGCATTCCAGCATCAGAAGCCAGCCCACTATGGGGTAGGGTAGGGCTGTTCTTGGATGTTCATGGGACAGACCTCTAAGGAAGTGGCTGGTGGGAAACTGCCACTGAGACCCCCCCCAAAAAAAACCCTGATCTACACTAGCCTAAACGTAGTGCCACCACTGCCACAGCCAGACCTCTCCAGAGTTCCTGGAACTGAAAAGTTCTAGGTCACTCTCTCAGCTTCTTCCTGCATGGAGTGGGGAGGCCAGGAGGGAAAGGATTGGGAGAGTTCAAGGTGGGGCAGAGTAGGGGGGTGCACAACTCAAGAGGCAGTCAAAACCTCTTGGGGAAACCACACCCCTGCCCCATGTCCTCCCAGAGGAGCTCCAGGGACCTGCCTCTGAGATGCAACTCCTGCCCGTCCCTTAGCCAGAAGGCAGGCAGCACCATCATTTTACAGGGTAGGTAATGTTGGCTCGAGGGCATTGGTAGGGCTCCACCCAGGTCTGACAGCCTAGCCTGAGGCTCTCCCTTGCACCAGCTGAACAGCGACCCTGATGCCCTTAGCTTGTGCAAGTAGATCCTGGCTTATTCGTGTTTGGGGTCTCGGTTGGGGCTGCCCGGTCTGCCCTGCGAGGCTCCTGAGGCCCTAGTCACTGCAGACTTCCCTCCCTCAAAGCCTCCACTTAGGGGATGCGGGGGGCTGGGATGCGTCCCTGCCTCTGCCTGGCCTCAGCCTGCTGGGCTGGCGCGGTTCCGGCCCGCGCTGCCCACAGGTTCATCAATGGCCGAGACCCAAGGGCCTGAATGGAGGGCACGAACCCGCCCCTTCTTAAAGGCGCCGGCCTCCTGGGGACCCTCCACGATCCTCCCAGCGACCGGAGGCTGCCGGGGAGCTCCCCGGGTGGGCGGAGCAAGAATGGGGGGCCTGGGCCAGAGGGAGGGCGTGCCTGCCCGGAGGTTGTGGCCTGGAGGGGGTCGTTCCCGATCCTACCCCGTGGCTCTCTCCCTCATTCTAGGTTGACGCCCCCTCCCAGCGCTCCCAGCGTCAGGAAGAGACCTGGGCGCCCCTCCCCTAGTCAGAGACCCCTCCTCTAAGGGCCCGGGTGCGCTTGCCCCACCACCCGACCCTGGCCCTAGCAGGGGGCGGGGGCGCAGCTGCTCCGGAGGCAGCTCGGCCCCTCCAGCGGCTCCCCGCCCCGCCCGTGATGGGATCAGGGAGGCGATCCCAGCCGGGGGCGCGTCTCCTCCCTCGCGCGCCCTCGTCCCTCCCACCCGCGCACACAAAGACGACACGCGCGGACCGGGTCGCTTGCGGCCGCTCTCCCCGGTGCAGCGGTGCGCACAAAGCGCACGCCCCAGGGGACAGGCGGGGGTCCCGGGAGACGGACCAGGGAACAGGAACTGGGGACCAGGAGGCCATACCTACAGGCGCGCAGCTGTGGCCAAGCGGGCCGGGGGGCCAGCGGGGCGCTGCCCGGACCGCGGCCAGGCTCCCCAGGCCCGGTGGCTCATGGCCCGCGGCGGACTGGGCTCCCTCCGGGAGGGAGGCGGCAACGGCGGCGGCTGCTCCCTGTCTCGTCCACCGTCTCGAAGGCTTGTGCGCTCCTTGAGGTCCCGGCGCGTCCCCCTCGCGGCTCTCCAGCTGCCGAGCTCCGCGCGCTCCGAGTCCAGCCCCGCGCGGCGCGCCCCCTGCCCGCAAGGCGCGCGCCTCCAGGCCCCGCCCCCGCCGCGAGCCCCGCCCCGCCCGCCCCCTCGCACCCCCCCCCACTCCGCCCCCGCGGCGAGCCCCCCGCCCCCTGGCGACTCCTGGCCCCGCCCCCGCCCGCCCACCGCGCCTCAATGCCCCGCCCCTCCGCGAGCCCCGCCCCGCCCGTTTCCCTCGCGCCGCTCAGGCCCCGCCCCCGCCGCGCCCCGCGCCCTCCGCAGAGCCCGAGTGGCGCCGGTGGTCAGCGCTCGCCGGCTCCTCACGGCGGCGGTGCGGAAACTGCCCGGCCCTAGGGCGAGGGGCTAGGAGCCCGCCCTGAGTCGCCCCATCTGGGTGGGGGTCCCCGTGTTGCCGAGCCGGCCCCAGGCCTGGCGCGGAAATCCCCCTCCTCTGCGTGGAGGCGACCTGTCGAGCCCGCGGTGGTGGCCCCGGGAGCGCGGCGCGTGGGGCCGGGGGAATGTCCCGCGTGACGGGTGTATGGGGCACGGACGCCACGAAGCATCCTCGGTGACGGATGCTTCGCGGGAGCCGCGGCTGTGGCCAGACCCTCCGCAGCGGGGACAATGGGAGCCTCGAGGAGGCCTGGATGTCGCAACGGGGGAAGTCAACGTCTGGTTCCCATAAATCCCGAGGGCCCCCTCCCTCCAGCCCACCGGGTGCAGGAAATCGCCCCGGGGCCACAGGAAGGGGGCAGACCCCCAGAGCGCGGTGCCCCCACCATCCGACCTTTGCTGTGATGGGGGCCTGATGCCACCCGGAGAGGTGTCAGAGGTCATAGAGGGGGATGAGGAACGACAGCCCTGGCAGCTAGCTCAACCCTGCCTGGCTCCAGAACTTGCCGCATTAGGGCAGAGACAAGTCGGGCTAAGAAACAGTCCTGCTGGGCTTTCGGCACCCTGTGGCCTGACCCTTGATGCTGGGGGTGCGGTGGGGAGGCTCCGAGAGACTTCCTGAAAGAGGTACAGGGGCTCAGCAGGCCTGGAAGGGGTCCGAGAGGGGACGGCGGGCTTCAGTGGGGGCAGAGGAAAGGGGCCGCTCAGAGATGACTCTCATCTCTGCAGATAGCAAGGGGGGACCCCTGGGTGTCTTCTCCCCTCATCTCCCTCCTTGTCCACTGTCCCCACCTCTGGAGGTTCTGTCCTGGTCTCCTTGCCAGCTGGAGCTGCCTCCATCTGTCGACCTCCTGAGCCCATACTGACCTCTGACCTTTCCCAAAGCCATTTCACAACTAATTTCCCAGGAGGCTGGATAGACAAGGGTTTTTATCCCCTTCTTAGGGATGGAAAGAGTGGGGTTTCCAGAGGTGAAGGTGGAGGGCACAGAGCCCTCACCTGCTGCCCAAAACCCCGGTGCTGCCCTCCACGGGGGCACGGAAGCCAGGCAGGCACCTTTCCTGCCCCACACCTCCCCTCTGTTCCCTCCAAAGGACCAGGCCAGCAGACACTTTAATGAAAGTTTCGGCAGTGCGCAAGCCCTTGATGGGAGGGGCACACGGGCCTGGACGCCTGGCTGGAAACCAGGACACCTATGAATGAGGCTGGGAAGAGGCAGGAGGGGGTGCCCAAGAGTGGGAAAGAGGGAGGCTCCATATACGTCCTGGTTGTGGTGTCCACCCTCCCGGGCGAGGGGAAAGCCTGACCTGCAGCACACTAACCTGGTTCAGAGTAGTGGGCCGGACTCCACTGCTGGGATGACCACGGCCAGGGAGGGTCCTGGGATGGGAAGCCATGGTTAGAACAATAGCTCGGATCCATCCCCAGGGAAGAGGAAGTGAGGAGGGCTGGCAGCAAAGAGCCTCGGACCCAGAAGGAGGAACTGATGGAGATGTGGAAGTGGCTGTGGGGGTGGAGGGGGCGTGGTTGGCCAAGAGTGGCCGTCACTTAGCTGGGGATAGGAACGAGGGTCGGGGAGGACAGGCCCATCCAGGGTCCCTGAGGGCAGGAGGCTTGGAGGGGCTTGGAGGAAGTCCCGATGGGGGAGATGATGAGGGGTGCTGGGAGGGGGACCCCAAAGAAAGGCCCCTGGATACACACGCATTAGACTGTTCAGAACTAAAATGAAGACAGAGGGCCAGGCACAGTGGCTCACGCCTGTAATCCCTGAACTTTGGGAGGCCGAGGCAGGTGATCACTAGGTTGAGATCGAGGCCATCCTGGCCAACATGGTGAAACCCCATCTCTACTAAAAATACAAAAACTAGCTGGGTGTGGTGGGCGCCTGTAGTCCCAGCTACTCGGGAGGCTGAGGCAGGAGAATCACTTGAACCTGGGAGTCGGAGGTTTAGTCAGCCAAGATCATGCCACTGCACTCCAGCTTGGCAACAGAGTGAGGCTCCGTCTCAAAAATAAATAAATAAATAAAAAGTAAAATGGAGACAGAGGTAGCACAGGGGGCTCCGGCGTGGTGGGCTGCAGTGGGGGACCTGGGTTTACAGCCAGCCTTGTAGGCCACCTGGACGATGAATGGGTTAATGCACCCACTCCAGACCCAGAGAATACACTTCTCCATCTGGGGCTGGGCTGGAGGTAAGGCGGCCCAGAACCTGTGGCTCAGGGGGGCTCCCATGCGAGGCTTGTGCTCAGGAGAACTGGTGGGGCCTGGGCTCTGCAGCCCCTGGCAAGTGGCGGCCCATGGGAAAGGGGAGCAAAGATTCCCCAGGAACTGACGTGGACCAAGACACGTCACACACCCACCCACGGCCCGACAGGTGGTTTTTTTGTTTTTGTTTTTGTTTTTGAGATGGAGTCTCACTCTGTCACTCAGGATGGAGTGCAGTGGTGAGATCTCAGCTCACTGCAACCTCCACCTCCTGGGTTCAAACGTTTCTCCTGCCTCACCCTCCCGAGTAGCTGGGATTACAGGCGTTCACCACCATGTCCAACTAATTTTTGTATTTTTAAGGAGAGGGGGTTTCACCGTGTTGGCCAGGATGGTCACGAACTCCTGATCTCCAGTGATCCGCCTGCCTCGGCCTCCCAAAGTGCTGGGATTACAAGCGTGAGCCACCACACCGGGCCCAGGTGGTTTTTGAATGAAGGAATGAGTTTCCCTTTTTGATGGTGGTGTCAGCTCAAAAGCACTCAGACACTGGATCTTTTTTTCAGCAGAGCTCTGAACGTACTCATGGAATTCCTGGAGATGAGAAGAGGGGGAGGGATGTCCTGTGTGCCCCACAGTGAGGCCAGCCCCAGCTCCCAGAGGTGGCACTGCAGGTGTCGCCACCAGCCTCCTGTCCCCCCAGTGTCTCAGAGCACAGGGCACCAGGGTGGCTGCAATCATGGTTTATTTCAAATGTGCAAAGCTAAATATGCAACTGCAAATCTAACTTAGGAAGGTCTACCAGTGGCCCTGAGAGGTGGCTGCGCTAGGCTGGCCCACAGCCAGTTCTGATTGGCCAGGACATGCTCGGATCCCTCAGACCAGTCCATGGGTCTGAAGAGACTGGGGCTCAGGGGTCGCTAGAGACCCTTCCTTACCTAGAAACCAGAATATATTGCTAAAGAAGAAAGCAGACATCACATGGGTCTGGGGGCAGGGAGGGGGTGATAGAAACTGTTCCGCTGGCTGGGGCTCTCTCTCTTGGGGTGCAGTGGGGGAGGAGGCAGATGCTGTCAAACCTCATATACTCTGCAGGGTGGGGCCGGTGGCAAAGGCAGGCTGGGGGTGCTGGACTCAAAGCCTGCTTTCCTGGAAGAAAGTGACTTCTACCTCTTAAGGGTTTTGAGGGGGATCTTAGGGGGACACAAGAGGGTCGCAGTGCAGACAGGCCCAAGTTGGATTAACCACAGCTGGAATCGGCGGTCACCCAATCAGCCTCGCAGCTGAGGGACCTCTGCCACCAGGGCTAGAGGTCAGGCTCCGGGCAGAGCTCTAGCCTGAGGTGGCGGCTGAGAGGGTTTCTGTGGCTCTGCCTAGCCGGGCACTGGGGGCTGGCTCTCTGGAGATTCTTTCAAGAGGAGCCGAGGGGACCTGGGGCCTCTGGCAGCTGCTGGACAGCAGATAAGAGCAGTTTCCATGGGGGATTCTTCAGGGGAGTCTAAGTGATTGGAAGCACTGAGCAGTTGGGGTGGGGGTGCAGCCGTCACTGTCACTGGGGAGGCTCCGGGTGTCACTGCCACAAGTCACCAGCCGCCGCCCCGTTGTCATTCTCGTGGAACTTGTGCAGGTGGTCGGCGAACCTGGGGGACACGAGAACCTTTGCTGAGGCCGAGTGTGTGTTTTGGGGAAGGAGGTTCTATACCGTGTGATGGGGTAGGGCTGGGGGGTTGTAGTGGACACTGGGGGCGGGGGCAGGGGGAGGACCAGAATAGGGGGCTGTGATGGAGGGCTAAGGAGGGGGGATATGAGGCAGGAACTTGGGGGTGTCGCAGGGGGTGCTGGGGGCTCGCTTTGGGGCTGGGGGTGCCCAGGCAGGGGTCCTCACTTCTTGGCGCAGAAGGTGGTACAGTCCCTCTCCACACTCTCGCTCCAAGCCAGCTTGTAGAGCACCTGGCCAGGCGGAGACACAGTGAGTTCGCCTCAAGGTCACTCCCGCAGCCCACCCACAGCCCCTGGGCCTGGTCTGGGACATAAAAGGTTCACGAGCCCCAGGCTCCAGGATGGGTTGGCCTTAGAGACGCTCCTGTGCCCACCTGTTCTGCAGATGGGCAGATGGGCCCAGACACAGAGGTACTGCCCCTAATATTGTGGGCCAACCCCTGAAAGGGCCAGGACCCGCTGGGCCCCAGGGTCAGAGCTGGAGCCCAGGTTAGCCCTGCAGGGACCATTCTGACTGTGCTGGGGACAGGAGTCCCCAAGGCTGGGTCCTTCAGAGACACAGCTTCCCCTCCTCTTCTCCCCTACCTTGGCAGACACGTTGGCCCCTGTCCGCTAGCTAGAATGCTCCTCTGCAGCTGAGGAGGTCAGTTCAAGACACCCCTTCTCTGTGCAGCCCTCACGACTGTCCCTTGGTGGAGTTTAAGGAAACTCCACCTGCTCCCCTCCCACCCCATCCCTTGTCCCCACGAAGCCCATCTGGGACCGGGCCCAGATGCAATCAGCCCGGCCTCTTCCATGGAGTGGCCTGGCTAGTGCCCCAGGGTCCAATGGGGTGGGTCTTCCTCATCCCCTGGGTGGGCCAAGGCCCCTGAAGGGGAGAGGTGTGGCCTGGAGCTGGGGGTGCAGCTTGGGGTAGGCCCAGGGGCCAGGCCACCATAACAGGCCCCTGCTGCCCTGGAGGTTGGGGGTGGGGTGCAGAATGTACCCCTGGTCCGCCCACGTGCACACTCACCAGGAAGACCAAGCAGTGCAAGAACAGCGTGTAGAAGAAGCCGATGGTGCGAGCCATCTTGTTGGAGAGAACCAGACGCCCCTGGGGGCAAACAAAGGGTGAGTGGGGATGGGGCCGGCCTCACCCACCCCTGCAGGGCTGCCTGGGCTTCACAGAGAGAGCCCTAGGGTGGCAAGGGGAGGGAAGGGGTAGGAAGCTGGGGCTCCCATTCCACCCTTATGGATGAGGGACACGGGCTGCTGGAATTCTTTTTTTTTTTTTTTGAGATAGAATCTTGCTCTTGTCACCCAGGCAATGACGTGATCTCAGCTCACTGCAACCTCCACCTCCCAGGTTCAAGCGATTCTGCTGCCTCAGCCTCCCAAGTAGCTGGGATTACAGGCATGCGCCACCATGCCCGGTTAATTTTTGTATTTTTAGTAGAGATGGGGTTTCACCATGTTGGTCAGGCTGGCATTGGAACATCTGACCTCAGGTGATCTGCCTGTCTCAGCCTCCCGAAGTACTGAGATTACAGGTGTGACCCACCACGCCTGGTCACTGGAATTCTTTCTTTTTTTTTTTTAAATATAAAGATGGGGTTTCACCCTGATGGCCAGGCTGGTCTTGAACTCCTGACCTCAAGTGATCCACCCACCTCGGCCTCCCAAAGTGCTAGGATTACAGGCGTATGCTACCACACTTGGCTGGAATTTTTTAAAATAAATTTTTTTGAGACACGGTTGCCCAGGCTGGAGTGTAGTGGTCATGGCTCACTGTGGCCTTCACTTCCTCTGCTCAAGTGATCCTCCTGCTTCAGCCTCCTGAGTAGCTGGATTACAGGTGCCCACCACAGCGCCTAGCTAATTTTATTTTTTGTAGAGATAGGGTCTTACTGTGTTGCCCAGGCTGGTCTCGAACTCCTGGGCTCAAACGACCCTCCCACCTCCCGAAGTGCTGGGATGACAGGCATGGGCCACCACGCCTGACTCTAGGCTGCAGGAATTCTGAGGAATGGTATCCCTGCAGCCCAGTTCAGAACCTACTGCTGTGAGTCACGCTATCGGAGTTGTCCGGGAAGGGGAGAGACTGTCCCAGATCACACAGCCACTCTTGGCAGGGCAGGTGGCTCTTCCAGCCTGGGCTGCAGGGCGGGTGAAGCGGTGCCTGGAGACAGAGGCTCAGGCCCGTGCGTGGAGGGGTGGGGAGGGGCAGGGACTTACCATGCTGAGGGTGGCCTTGTCCCAGGGACTCAGGCTCAGGTACTTCCTCTGCCGCTCCTGCACAGGGAGAGACAGTAAGGAAAGGACCCCAAAAGACCTCACAGGCCCTGGCTTGTGGCAGAGAGTGGGGCCTGGCCAGCCACAGGCCACTCTGCCTCGCTGTTCTTGCAGACCCCCCAGGGTGCTGCCAGGGGCTTCCCTGGGTGCACAGTCTACTCAGCGTGACATTCTGGGCTCCCCTGACATCTGTGAGGAGCCCCTTCCCCGCCTCTGCAGCTGCCCATTCTGCCCACGGGACAGTGCTCCATGGGCAGAGCTTCTGCAGCCTGGGTGGGGGAGGGAAGTTGCGGGGGGGGTGGTCCCACCATGGATCTCCTGACTCTGGGAGCTGTAACTGGCTCTTCTTGTCCACCTGCTCCCCAGATGCACTCCACATTAACCTGGTCACTGCCACACGCCCTCAGGTAGCCATTGGCAGGTGTTCCTGAGTGGCCCTGGGGCCACACTGCACCCAAGCATCGTGGAGGCTGTCCTTGGGGGGGACTCCTGGCCTGGCGGGGCCAGGGTGTGCAGCGCTGGCCAGTGAGGCTGGCTGAGAGTGCCCAGACGAGGGCAGGTGGAAGGGAGCCAGGGAAGGCCGGGTGCTCGTGGATGGGGGCCAGGTGACTGGGGGACCCCTGGGCTACCCCCTCCCCTCCCTTGCCCAGGCCGGGCTGACGAACCCTCTTGCTGAAGGAGGAGAAGGGGTCCAGGCGCTCCTCGTACTGGGACGAGTATCGCAGCTCCGTGTCATCACTGCTGCTGCCCTGCACAGACGTGGGGAGGGGAAGAGACCCAGTCAGGGCCCTGGAGCCCAGCGGGAAGGGCAGGATCCCCAGGGGAGCCTCCGTTTCCTTATCTGCAAAAAGAGAGGTGGGGGAGGGAGCCCCACATCCCAGAGGCAGGAGGAGAGGGTGCTGGGGTGACAGCGTGAATGTAGCTGGTGCCTTGTGCCACAGGGGCATGGAGTTACCCACGGGGTCAGGGCCACAGTGCCTCTGGGCATAGATGGGCAACTGAGGTCCCGGCAGAGCCAGGTGCAGGTGCAGGAAGGTGGGTTTGCTGAGCGTGTGGGGGTGGCTGTGGGGGCAGGCAGGCTGGTTTTCAGGGTCTGGGTGCCCTCTGGTGGCCAAGGAGGGGCTCTGATGGGTGGGGACGGGGCTGGTAACTGCTGGGCCCCAAAGGGTGAGGGAGAGGCAAACCCCTGCCCACTATGGCCCACACTCTCCCCTCACTCATAGAAAGGGTGTCCTGGCACAAGAAGGTCCTTGGAAGGCCTAGGGGCCGGGAGAAGCCGTGCACAGGCCTCGCCAGCCCAGAAGTCCGCAGGCGAGTTTTGGATCCACTCTCTTGGTTGGTTTTTGGAGTGTGGGCTAAATTATGTTTACATTTTTTATTACTGCTTATTTATTTATTTGAGACAAATTTCACTCTGTTGCCCAGGCTGGAGTGTAGTGGTGTGATCTCAGCTCACTGCAAGCTCCACCTCCCACGTTCAAGTGATTCTCCTGCCTCAGCATCCCGAATAGCTGAGATTACAGGCACACGCCACTACACCCAGCCAATTTTTGTATTTTTAGTAGAGATGGGGTTTCACCATGTTGGCCAGGCTGGTCTTGAACTCCTCCTGCCTCAGCCTCCCACAGTGCTGGGATTACGGGCGTGAGCCACTGTGCCTGGCCCTTCTGAATAGTTTTTCTTTTTCTTTTCTTTTCTTTTTTTATAGAGATGGGGTTTCACCGTGTTGACCAGGCTGGTCTTGAACTCCTGACCTCATGATCCACCCATCTCGGCCTCTCAAAGTGCTGGGATTACAGGCATGAGCCACCGTGCCCAGCCATTTTTTTTTTTTTTTTTTTTTTTTGAGATGGAGTTTCGTTCTTGTGCCCAGGCTGGAGTGCAGTGGTGTGATCTCGACTCACTGCAACCTCCACCTCCTGGGTTCCAGCGATTCTCCTGCCTCAGCCTCCCGAGTAGCCGGGACTACTTGCATGCGCCACCTTGTTCAGCTACTTTTTTTGTATTTTTAGTAAAGACGGGGTGTCACCATGTTGGCCAGGCTGGTCTCGAATTCCTGAGCTCAGGCAATCCTCCTGCCTCGGCCTGCCACAGTGCTGGGATTACAGGTGTGCGCCACCACGCCTGGCCCTTCTGGCCAGTTTTTATGAATGAATCTCGACAAGAGGCCTCACTCTATGGGCTTCTCCCGGCTTAGGGAGGTGGGTGGATGCTGGGGAGTCATTAGAAGAGCTCAGGGGGCCCCTGAGGCCCAGTGCTGCCCAGCAGGTCTCAGCCCCTGACCCTCCCACCCCCAGAGCCCTGAGCGGCCTCTCTCCCTGCCTGGTCCACCTGGAGCTGAGGCCAGGGGAGGGCCCTCACCCGGCCAGGGTAGCTCTGCAGGAACTTGATCTTCTCAAAGAGCTTGATGTTGTCTGCGCGCAGGCTGTCCAGCTCGCTCTGCAGGGCCTGGAGGGTGTGCTGGGCCAGACGGTTCTCCTGTGGGGGAGGGCCAAGGGGAGGGGTGGCAGACAGGTCGCCCACCTGGCACAGTTGCTGCTCCGTCTACCTGGAGTCCCTTCTGTGTCTATGGCCTTCTCTTTGACCTGCCCAACTGTGTTCAAAGCTGCCCCCTCCCCCCACCCCAGGCAGAAGTCAGGGATCTTGGTTCAGGTTTCTTTTTTTTGGGACAGAGTTTCGCTCTTGTTACCCAGGCTGGAGTGCAATGGCGCGATCTCGGCTCACCGCAACCTCCATCTCCCGGGTTCAGGCAATTCTCCTGCCTCAGCCTCCTGAGTCGCTGGGATCACAGGCACGCACCACCATGCCCAGCTACTTTTTTGTATTTTTAGTAGAGACGGGGTTTCACTGTGTTGACCAGGATGGTCTCGATCTCTTGACCTCGT